>NC_135444.1:6215308-6515308 GCF_051991255.1 Vanacampus margaritifer
GGAAGCCCGGTTCGAACCCCCGACCTTAAAATGTTAAGCAGAACCAATCACCCACTGTAACTGATCTAATCAATCCCAATATTTGTATAACATAATATCTGCAAATATTGTCTCAAGATAATGCATGTAAATATGGGTACACAATATTTAAGACACACAATAATGACTTAATAATTGATCAAACAGTCAATCATAATCATGAAGCTCCAAGTTCTTCCCCCAGCTGGTTTCCCCCTCACATGTGTACCTGACGTCAGCTGGTGGTCACCTTTGTCTGTCTGTCTGTCCGTCCGTCTCTCTCTCTCTCTCTCTCTCTCTCTCTCTCTCTCTCTCTCTCTCTCTCTCTCTCTCTCTCTCTCTCTCTCTCTCTCTCTCTCTCTCTCTCTCTCTCTCACTCACTCACACACATACACGCGCGCTCGCGCGCGCACACTCACACTGACTGTCATTAAGGCAACTAGGAGACAGTAATTCAGAGAAAAAGAGTGAATTGAATAAATAATCATCAATGTGCTAGCTAGCCTTAGTGACATTTTAATGTAGCACAACTAAACAAAAAATAAAAACAATCAAAACACTCTGTAGGAAACACTAGAAATCAGGAGAATGAGCTTCTAAAATCTGTGTCATTTGAGCGGGTTTTGAGTCTTTGCGCCAGAAGAGTACCTGGGCTTGCTGACCTTACCTCTCCGTGTCCTCGGCACAAATTTCCGCTGCGCTCGCTGTCTATGAACCGTCTCCTTTCACCGTCTCAGAGCGGAGGAGGCGCCGGCGGTTGACTGAGCTGAGCTGAGGAGACTTGACTCCTTCTCTGTCACCCCAGCAGCACCACAGAGCCTTCTTAAATTAGCTATAATGCTACACCTCTACTTCCGGTTGAAATTAGAAAATAAAATCATTCAGGAAGTAATACGTAGCAGTTCAATATGGTTACTGTACTTGGGATACACTGTATTTGGCGGTACGTTTTCTTTCCACACAGCACCCCTTTTCCTGTTGTTCATACTGTCCAATTATTATCTTATATAACAGCCCCATAAAATACTTGCCATTTTGCTCCTATTAAAAAATAATTTAATATGAATGATAAGGATAATTAGTATTGATAACAATCGTCATCTTTACAGTCTTTGTTTTTCTTTTTAAAGACAAAAAGGTTTTGTTTACCTGGACCAATTTCGGCATCGACTGCCACCTGTACAGTCTTTGTTTTTCTTTTTGGCGGCAGTCGACGCCAAAACTAGTCAAGGCAAAATGAAACCTTTTTGTCTTAAAAAAAAACACACACAAAAATCAAAGACTGTATAGATTAGAAGACAAGATGATTTTTTTAACCAATCGTCATCTTTTCTTCCCTTTTCTTATTTTTTCGGTTATTGTTCACCAGTGATGTAACATTGTAATTTCCTAAAATGGCAGCCATTTGAAATTGTAAAGCAGAGACTCATAGAAATAAATTGTGGCATGTTGATATTTATATGATTCCTACTTTGTAAAATAATTGATGATAATTATCATAATGTCGATCAGTGCTTTCATAAAGATTAATATCATTCATCATTTATAATAATATAACGCTGGCATTGGACAGAATCTTCGCATTTCCAAAACGAGCACTGTTCAGGAAAACAAAATAGCAGTATGTTTGTTGCAACATTAAGGCAGCATCGTCAAACACAGCAAGCCATTTTCAATATTAATAATAATAATTCCAAAAAAATAAATACATACATATATACATACATACATACGTACATACATACATAAATGACAGAGTGGTAGTGTAGATTTGTGGGAAACAAATGTTAAATTTACCAAATTTAAACATAGGTATCCGCCTGACAGCGGTGGTAATTAATGGTCAGTTGAGCAAATTTGTTATTGTAGGAGTGTGCAAACTGGTAGCCCTTGGCATTAATCAGCACTCAAGCAGCTCTCGATTTCAAAAAGGTTGGTGCCGTCGGGTCTACTCTAGATCATTAAAATCATCAAATACTGCTGCTTTCCAGCAATGGTGGAAAGTAACAAATTACAAATACTGTCTTACTGTCTGTACCTATAGATTTTTCAGGTACAATATTTTTCTTTTCCTGTCCAGTGTCCAGTGATTTTTGTTTTTTCTTCTTCTTCTCAATATGAGTTCTATGTAAGTTAAGACTACGCACAACAAAATGACCATTGTGTATAATTATCAATAAAAAACAATCATTAGGCTACTCTTGAACTTAAGATATATTTTAGAGTCTGCAAGTACAGGAGTTGAATCTACTCTACCTCTATTTACAGTGTGTGAGCACCTGATTGGTCTCTGAATCTGTATATCCTATGAATTTAAAATAAAACAAAAACAAAGAACGTCTGGAAATGACATTGCAAAATGCTTTTATTTTGAAAACTACTTTGTTCCGTTTTGGTCTTCTGTTTAAGTGGCTTATTGAAAAGAGATTGACTGTCTGCGTCACTCTAAACGCCAGACCAGCAGCTGTCATCAGTGAATGACATAATGGTTATTCTCAAACTAAGCATGTAAATGTCAAGGAGAAAGAAGGTAGAATCTTTTAGTGTATTTTAATGCATCCAAGAAGACAACTGCATATAGACTTCTTTTTTTTTTTAAATCAGCATAAAGCATTTACACTCTTGAGGATGTCGTTGAACAGTATAATGAGCCTTTTAAACTTAGATCTTATATATACAGTACCAGACAAACTGATTCACATGAAAATCGAACCGCTCCTAAACGAGTATATTTCAAAAATGCCCATTGCTGTTCTTCATGTGTAAAGTTAGAGTGGTCCATTAAGATATGCAGTACAGTAATGCAATATCCTTCAATGTCTGTTTTTAATGCAGTGCCACCTGAAGAATCGTAGGTCACAAGCATTCAATGTTGCTTTTCAAATGTGCGGCTTGCATGCAGATTTCACCAGGTTCTCAGAATATTTTGATTATACTACGGACAGTAGGTGATAAAATCCCAAAATTCCTTGCAATTGCATGTTGAAAAACATTTTCTTTAACTGTTGGAGTATTGGCTCAGGTAGCTGCTCCCAAAGCAATGAACCTTACCCCATCCTCACCTGTGAACAACCAAGCCTTTCAGGGATGCTCCTTTTATACCAAATCATTACACTCACCTGTTTTTAACCTGTTCACCTGTGAAAGGTTCCAAACAAGTGTTTTGTTGCCCCAGTCCCAGCTTTTTTGGAATGTCAATTGCAACAATCAAATTCAAAATGAGAGAACATTTGCCAAATAAATAAATAAATAAAGTTAATCCGTTTGAACATTCCATATCTTGTAGTGTATATTCTATTGAATATAGATTGAAATGATTTGCAAATTATTGTGCATGTATTCTGTTTCTAATTACATTTACACAACATCCCAACTTCTTTGGAATTGGGGTTTGTAAAAAGATTGCCAAACATTTGCAAAGCCTAAAAAAAAATTCACTTACAGGTGTGTTGATATAGGGAGACCGAGGCTAGTGCAAAGCCTAAAAAAAATTCACTTACAGGTGTGTTGATATCGGGAGACCGAGGCTAGTTGTCACATTGCAATTTTCTTCTCCACCAGAGGGCGCAACGAAAAAGTGGAATACTAGTTTTCTTCGTATAAATGGTCAGGTTGTGTACTGTCTGAGAAGAGAATAGCACATTGTGAGCTGAGATGAGGCCGTGGCTCCGGCTGTAGAGACGGTCGTCCAGTAACCAGAAGGTTGGCTGTTTGATCCCCACTCTCCCCAAGTCACGTGTCGTTGTGTCCTTGGGCAATGCAATTCACACACATTACCTCGAGCGCTACTCACACTGGTGTACGGAATGTGCAAATTTTTGGTGGTGGTCGGAGGGGCCGTAGGCGCACACTGGCAGCCACGCTTCCGTCAGCCTGCCCCAGGGCAGCTGTAACTACTTAAGTAGCTTACCGCCACCACAGTGTGAATGTGCGAGTCCATGAATAATGCATCTGTTCCATTGTAAAGTGTCTAGAAAAGTGCTATATAAATCCGATGCATTATTATTATTATTATAGTTTACAGTTTGCGCAACGGCTATGGTAAATGCACAAGATCAATGATAAACAATTTTTCTGGCTGTAAAAACAAACAAACAAAAAACAGGAGAACAAGGATAATTTTGTCCTTATTTTAATGGTTTCAAAATCTATCTTACCCCATATAGCGCGACAACTTACCCATTGGTGGGGCAACATGTCACATGTTCCCTCTCTCTATTTGATGGCTTATAATTCTGCACTGACACAAAGTATGAAAATTACATGAATACAAAAAATATACCTAAGACTTTGGTCTTTCGTCTGGTATGCATTTTGTTTATATATGATGTAATGATTCCAAGAAAGATTTAAAAGTATAAAATGTGATAAAATAACCCCCGGTCTCCCCTATATTTTCCACATCTGTGAATCCCGTGGAGTTTCAGCCTACTTCGGGCTTTATTTTCGTGACTGGTGAAAATCTGGCACATTGCAAATCATCATGGAAGCGGGTTAGTCACGTTGAAAAATGTAGTTTGCACCGTTGTGGATGTGAACACATCCCATTCCATTTCCCGGCAATTAACTCCTCTCTTTCCCGTGGAAACAATACCAGTCTCTACAGATGGAGACTTGGAGACGCTGTCCAAAAAAGGAATAGTATTGCATGAAATGCATGTATTCATAAGTCTATGGTCCTTTTGATGGCCACCACATTAGTTCAAAGTTTGATTGATATGTCATCCAGGCTTGGGGCCCTTGCAGTCAAAACAAGAGATGCAGTTTGTTGACGTCATTCAAGGGCATAAGATCATGGGAGTCTCACAAACATTGCAGATGACGCAACAGGATGATAGACTTTAATGCCATTCCTAAGGTTTCATCAGGCAAACACACCCTTTAAAAAACAAGCTGAAGTTTGAAGTTCCTGACTTATGAGTCAGTTAATATACCCAACAAACAGACAGCAAAAGAGGAGTCCCTCTACTTTGTCAAATTGTCAAATTGAAGGCACAGAATATCTAATATGCATAGATGTCTAGTATAAAGCTGAAGAACCTTACCTTTCAGGCCCAACAAGGCACAACACAATTTGCCAAATTCCCAAACACAGTAAACTTCACTTGCCTTGGCAGTTGGTACAAAGATGATGCAGCCTCTGAACTAAAGGGCTGGCTTAAAGGAATGGTAGTTATTACAAAAAGAAACGGCCAGCAGGTGGCGGCAGTGTATAAGAGATCAACCATGGCCACGTTGCAAAAAAGCTTTCCCCCCAAGTGTTTTCAACAGATTTGTAAATAATGATGAAACTTAGCTATATTCTAATGCTAATTGCTGCAAAACAGAAACAGATACAAACATAGGCTACTTTTTTTTTTCCTGATGAAAGAATAGACTCTAATCTTTCTTTTGGTAGGTTCCTTGTTTGCATAGCAATAGAACAGCGAGCGAAGGGGGTTGCTTCAGTGAAAATGGCTGGGAGTGAATGAGTTGATTATTATTTTCCTACATTTTACCCCAAGAGACTGGCCCACAATTTAGAGAGACCAGTCCATTAATCCAATTCGAGTCGGACTGGGTCAAAATGCCAGGGCTGATTTTTTTGTGCCAGTCCAGCCCTGGTGGATAGCCTGTGCTTGGGAGTACTACTTTGTGTAGTCACTGTTTAAGAAACATAAAATATAGTATTAATAAATCAAACAGGGTACCATATAACGCTTGGAATAACCATGAAAGGGTGGCAAATCCTTTTCCCCTTGATTCGCCCACCCCTTCATCACATTGACTTGTTGAATGCAGCAAGTTCAAATGCAACAGCCCTGCCATAAATTCTTCCTTTTCAAAGACAACAAGAATGAAGCCGGAGATTACATCTGTGAATTACATGTACTGTACTGTTGACAAAGCATTCTTGCTATAAAATAGAATAATACCCATTGAAATGTTGAAATCAATTTAAATGAAATCTGTAAAAATATGTGTAGTTATCGCCCCACTTGTTCATATTGCAGGGCTTTCCTTTATGTCATCCACTTTTCAAATTTTTAATATTCAAATATTGAACACGGACATTATTAAATTAACTTCAAGTGAACATTTAATATTTGGTAGCATAATTCTGTCCCTTGCTTGCAATAACTAGCTTCAAAGAAATAATGAGTTATTTAATATATCTAAATGTAAATATCATGAAATGAAAGCTGGAATTCAATTTTTGTTCTCATCTTTTGATCTGAAATCAACATATCTTCAGGTTACAATAAAAACAAATGAACTGACCTTGCTGTTCCAATACTTTTGGAAGGGACTGTAAATTTAATTTATTAGTGATATATATATATATATATATATATATATATATATATATATATATATATATATAAATTCTGAACTATCTAGTGCTAATAGTACAGTTTAAGAAACCCAATATCTCTAACTTAATGTTAGTTGTGTCTGTATCCCTTGTCACATCCTCCTCCAGGACTTTTGAATATAAATTCCAATAATGTACTCTCACCGTGACAGTGTTTGAAAAATAATGACAAGTATCACCAAATCTAAATGTGTTTTTCCAAACTGTTCTCAAACATACAACCTTCCAGTTCCTAATCCATGTAATATCCATTCATTTCCATGTCTGCAGTGTACTGCTTGTCCCACCTATCCCAATAAAGTGCAGTGAGACACTGCCACCAAGTGACACATTGTTGTAACATCAACTTTTATCAACTGTCTCACTATTTCTGTTACTAACCAAAGCTCACAAAGAAAAGAGTTGGTCCTCCATTTAGCTATTTGTGCTATGACTATTTTATATTGGCATAAAATGTTCAACCTTACAGCACACTTGCCTAGAGGTTACCAGTTACCACACTTTCTATGTGCCGTTTACAAGAACTCTATTTGAAAAGTTAAAATTGCTACATTCGCTATAAAAATAAATAAATAAACGCTCACAATTTTAAAATGTCATTCATGTTCGATTAATGCCTAATATGGAAACTACATGGTGGGCCATAAGTTATCATACTAGTGCTGTTAAAGTTTAAAAGTTAACTATTTAATTAATCACAAAAAATGTATCGCATTAATCCTTTAATTGATGCATATTAATCACGCTCTTAATTTTGACTGCAGATGATCTTTAGCTGGCAGCGCACAGTTACGTTAAAGGTAGCACAGGTTGTGTTGGATCAATAAACATAACTACATGCATTAAAGTAAAGCATTTAATAAATGTTTGCATATGACATTTAGAATATTTATTCATGTCAAACTATTGGGGTAATTTTTCCCCATTTTAAATTATGCAAGTAATTAACTGATTAGAAAAAGAAGAGAATGAGCATGTGCAGTGGATAAAAGTTTTTGAAGACATCCTCATAACATTAAATCTAAAAAAAAAAAAAACACATAACAGGTGCTCTTTAAACTTGACGGGCAAAAAATGTTGATAAAAAAAATCCTTTTTAATTAAGCGATTAATCCTGATTAATCAAAATTCTAAAATGCGATTTAAAAATGTAATCTTTTGACAGCTCTAATATGTAAGTAAGTTACAATAGGCTATGTATAGTTTGTATACCTATGATACCAAAAATACCTAGTATATCTGAAACATAATTTTTTTTTGTATTACAATGTGCACTTTCATATGAATTGAAACCTATGGCCCAACCTGTATAGTGGAAGTTCCAAAGATGAAGAGTCTCTTCGAAGTTGCTGCTTGACCTCCAATTTGTACAGATTTTAAAACTATTTCCCCATACAAAATAT
Source organism: Vanacampus margaritifer (assembly GCF_051991255.1). NCBI lineage: Eukaryota > Metazoa > Chordata > Actinopteri > Syngnathiformes > Syngnathidae > Vanacampus > Vanacampus margaritifer. Next base: position 6,223,085 of record NC_135444.1, read on the forward strand.
TGTAAAAAAAAAAAAAAAAAAAAAAGAATTTGTGATAGCATTAATCAAACGTGTTAAATGCGCAGATGTTTTTTTTAAACTAACATTTTAAAGTTCTTACCTATCATGCAATTGTAAATTGAGGTTGCCAGTTGCTACCATGATTTTTTTTTTTCACAACAAATGCCTTTCCTGACACAATCCACTCATTTTGTAATTATTTATTAATTTATTTATTTATTTATTTTGACCAGATCTGGGTATTGGGGGCTGACTGGGATTCAAACCTACATCATGAATGCAGCAACACATACTACTACATTACTGGTGCTATTGTAAATGTACAGTGGGTATAAAAAAGTCTACACACCCCTGTTCAAATGCCCGGTTTTTGTGACATTGCTAAGAACTGTATGTCCTTTCAATATTGATGAAAAAAGAAGAAAACTGGTCAGAGAGGCTGCCGAGAGACCGACACAACATTGAGGGAGCTGCAGGAATTTCTGGCACGTACTAGATGTTCATGTACATGTGACATCAATTTCCTATTTTCCTGTCTTCATTTGTTTGTGCTATGGGGTAGGGTGGGAAGATGGTAGTGTGATGTTACAAATAAAATGAAGTGGGTGGGGAGGTGGACAACCTCGAACTCTCCCAAATTCATGAGGGAAATGTGTTATGGTTCGATGAAAACGTTTTGGCCATAATTCCAAACGAACTAAAAGGACATAACACCTACAGTGAAGCATGGTGGTGGAAGCATCACACTTGGAGGGAATTAAGAAGAGGGCTTTTTTCAGGAGATGCCCTGATAATTTCCCAATGTTGGAGCCTTTTTGCTAATACAAAAGGGTAATGCAAATATCGTTGCATTTAAATTTAAAAAAGCCCAATTTGCGGCAACACACATGCAACCAGGTATTGCACATTTCTAATTATCCCCTTAAACGATTGCATTTTGTTCACATGATTTGTATAATTTATAGGTCACAATAATGGTGGAATAAAGTTTTGACAGTTTATATCTTAATAAATGGCATTTAAACTGGGGTGTGTAGAATTTTATATCACATACTGTTTATACATACATATATTTGCTCACAGTCAGCAAGTGTTTTGGTTTATTTTTTTGTTTGCATCTCAATGTAGTGGCATAGGTTCTATTTGTTATTAGGGAATTAATAATAAACAAGTGTTCTCATAAACAAATATATGTAGCGTTAGTGTGTCTGCAACACCGACTTTCATTCCCCTGCTGACGTGACAGCACCTGACACTACACACATCAGCAGATGCATCCTATCACTCAAGCAACAACCTTGGTCTACTTTTGAAGGAAGAAGTAAGTAACTTTTGTTACTTTTTTTTTTACTTTCACAATATTTTTTATAATTTACAAAAAATAATTATCATTCATCAAACCAAGAGCAGCACCATTCCAAACAATGTGAATTAATCATCTTTGCATTGAAATTAATATTTGATTCCAAGTGTACGCATTTTAAAGACGTGCTCAGTTTTCTTGTTCAGTTCTCATTCAGTAATTGTGAATATGAGCGTGAATGCTTGTCTGTCTTTATGTAGCTTGTAATAGAATGGCAACCAGAAGTGTAGTCTAAATAAGATAAGCAGCATAAAAAAATGGATGGATGGACGGATGGATATTGGGCAGATGGAAGGATGGTTTGTGCTATTAGCCAACTGTATTAGAGTTTACAATTAGTGCATTGATATAAAACTCATCCCAGCGATACACAATGATGCTTTGGTTAGTGTCCTAGATGTGACAAGCAAAACAACCACAAGAAATTGTCCAAGATACAGTGTGGAGGTCATCATAAAAATGTAGAACACTTTCATGTTTTGAGGTTAACAGGTGGAAACGACACATATCAAATTAAAATCATTGGAATCTTTATTGTCATTGCACATGAAAACTTTAGGAACGTTACTAGTTTGCTACATTGTGCGATGTTTTCATTTAGCCAAGTTGAATTTAACTTTTTTGATTCAGAGCATGAAAATGTCAGACTAAATTTGGTACTGAGCTCTAAAATGTTTTTTCCCTCATATCAAGGTATACTGCAAAAAACAAATATTTTTTTAATGCCACATTACATTACACTAACATTCATCAACTTATATTCTTGTCTGCGTAGCAAAAAAAACATGCATTTGAAAATGTATATTGAAAATATTTATTGAATCTTATAGTAAACAATTAACAAAACAGCCTAAATATCTTCACACAATTAATTATGCACTTTGTAAATGTTTGAAAAATGCCAGTTAAGTCCTCCAAGGTCCAAAAAAATACCTTTCATAGAGTCCAATAATGGATTGTTTAATTAAAATGAAATACATATGCTCTTAGTTTAACAAAAGTTATTTTTGCCATTTTTGTTTTATTGTAAATCCCAATAATAATGTACTACTATTTAGCAGCTGCCGTCAATGTAAAGTTGAGTTGAGAAAACTGTATTTAAATATAAAAAGTTTTACTATTTGGTTGGTCTGACCATAGTCTTCTTTACAGTTTACACCTTAAAAACTGAAAAGTATAAGTGTGTACTGCGCGTGTAAGAGGAATAAAATAAATAATATAAAGGTAAAGAAAAGAAACAAACAAGCCTGCGTTTCTATGCCTTCTACGGACACAAATTACATTTAATTTGTGACAAATTATTGAATACAGAGTTCATAATTAGATTATTATTTTTCAGAAAATATAAAAAATAGACCATGAACAGCTATAACAATTCTTGAACTTTTAGTGCATTCTTAGCTGTCGTTTGTCCATGTTGCGGCTTCCAAAGACATTTGTTGTGGTAAAAAAAAAGTTGAAAAGTTAAGTCGCAGAAGATTCCTTCCTGTGGCCACTTTGTAGTTGTCCATTGCGGGTGTTGGTAGAGATTTGTATCTGCTGCTAGGAAGCTGAGGTTTTTGCACGACCCCTCATAAACATATCATACAAAATCACACTGCTTTGCCATAAATATATAATATTCTATCTTTATATACGGTATGTCTTTTATGCTAAATATGGAAGCAAGTCATAGTTACTATAAATTGTGTCTGTGAAAATGTTCTGTAGTAAAATCTATCAACGTTATTATTTTTTTATTTTATATTATTTCTGTTGTGTCTTAATATGCAAAAATGCTCGCAGGTTATCACAGATAGCTGGCGTTGGGCCAAAACATTGTGCCTCCAAAATGTGCACTTTTTAGATGACCCCAAAAATGGCAAGTTTGTTCAACCATTAACATTTCATCATCAAATAGAGCAAACCAATTTCAACACTTCCGATTTTAAATCATTTCTAAAAAAAAATAAATAAATAAATAACACCCACACTTGTAGAATGAGCATAATATAGACTTTTGAAAAAATATGAAATTTACCAAATTGCGACTTATGAGGTTTCAGAATGACGCCAGCAATATGCTTTTTTTCCTGGAAATGCACCAGAAATGTCATGGCAAGCTGTGGAGAATGACGCTGTGTCTGAGTAACACGGTATAATTTATTTTGGTTGAACACAAATTGTTTGTTTTTTCATCAAAAAGCACCTGCTCAACTGAAGAATTGAAATGTTAGCAAAAGGAGGCTGTGAGAGTGGACCACAACTTCCTGTTGTGGCTCTTGTCATGAGTTAGTCGCAGCCTTGCAGTGTAGGTGTTTTCTTATCAGCTATCACATCAAGTCAAAAAGTGCCTCGCTCTTTGTCTTTGCGACAGTGGCATTCCTGGAAAAAAGCCCTGCTAATTTGAATGTTTGAACCTAATGTTGGTTGAGCCGGAGGAGGTTCTCATTTACTGTCTCAGACTACTTTGCTTGAAAAACCAAAGGTAATTTATTCCCAAATAAATAACTGTGTTTCAGTATAATGAGACAATTTCAGTAGTGTGTTTAAGAGCGCTTCAGTAATAGTAGTGAGTATTGAAGTATTACAGTTGTGTAGTTTCAGTTGTCTGTAAAAGGCAATCCACAATTTTGTCACAAACAGACTCCTGCTGCCATTTATGACCAGCATATTCCTGATTCCAGGGCTCCAAAGACCAAGTGAACTCTCTGAACTTTCACCATGTCCACTGACCCTGCAGCAGAACTGCCTTTCTTCTACGGCAGCATCAGTCGCTCCGAAGCTGAGCAGCATTTAAAACTGGCCGGTATGGCCGACGGCCTTTTCTTGCTACGGCAGTGTCTGCGGAGTCTGGGTGGCTACGTCCTCTCTGTTGTGTGCAACTTGGAGTTCCACCATTACCCCATAGAGAAACAGCTTAATGACACTTATTGTATCACAGGAGGCAGACCCCACTGTGGGCCCGCTGAGCTCTGCGAGTTTTACAGCAAGGACGCTGATGGGCTGGTGTGCACGCTGAAGAAGCCTTGCTTACGTTCCGCGGACACACCGATCCGGCCCAGTGTGTTTGACAGCCTGAAGGAAAACATGCTGAGGGAATATGTGAGGCAGACCTGGAACCTTGAGGTTGGTTTCTACTGACAGACTTACACTATCTAATAATCGCAGACGTCTCGTTCATATCACTATCATTTTGCATAATTAACCTCCCACATTTGCAGTTGGCCTCCATAGTCTTCTGATTTGGCCATAGCCTTGGCTAATAAAGGCGTTGTTGCCATCTTGTGGCATACAAAAGCAATTACAAACTTTTTTGTTTGGCCGTCAATTGCAGATGTTTGCGTGTCACTGCATTTTATTGTGTTTGTAGAGTGTAGTGATGTCACATTTCAGTCAAGTCAAGTCAAGTTTATTTATATAGCCCTTAATCACACAAGAGTCTCAAAGGGCTTCACATGCCCACAGTTGACAAATATCAACGACATCCCCTAATCGAACCACATGAGGGCAAGGAGAAACTCAAAAAAGGTTACTGTATTAATTTGGGATTGGCTCAAATATGATAACTTTGTGTAGAAAGCAACACTATATAAGCTAAGTCCATTTACCAGTTACATCAGTGCAAACTATGAGCAAAATAATAAATGTATTTGTCAATTAATATCCATCTAGACTGGGTAATCAATTGAACTCTATTATCGCTGCAAAAAATATTTTTGATGCAGCTCCTGCATTGAATCTCACTAGATTGACCAATGACCATATTTAAAGGGAGAGCATGCAGAAATGTTTGTCATTTAGTGGTGAACTAATAGAATGTAACGACCTAAGTTTGAAGCTAGTGCGTTTGTAAGCACGCACACTACGGTGCCTCAGCAAGGCCACACTTCACAAGCCTACCACCAATTACTAAATTGCTAACTTGGTCTCCAAGTAACAGAAACATGTCATCCCACCTATGTAATACAATTAACATATATACGAGACCAACGAATATATATATATATATATATATATATATATATATATATATATATATATATATATATATATATACACTGTGTGCGTATATAAATATAAACAAATGTACGTTAATTATAAAAAAAAATGCACATTATTTAAAGGGAAAGAAATTTGTGACAATAATATGTTTTTGTGTCGGTGTGAATCAGTGGTAGAGTGGTTGTCTCACAACCCAGGGCTTGTGCGTTTGATCCCATGCCATTGTGACCACGTCGAAGTATCCTTGAGCAAGATATTGAACCCCCAGTTGCTCCTGATGCTACATCATCATTAGGTGAATTTAAAGCGTTTTGAGGGCCTTGTAAGGTGGAAAGCACTATATAAGTAAAGTACTATGCAGCCCCACTTGTCTAAATACAGTATTTGGGTTAATATTGCGTTAGTGGAATGTGAGTTAAGCAGCAAAATCAGAAGGCGGCCATTTTGCCACTTGCTGTCGAGTGAAGATGACATCACAGTTCCTCAGGTGTCAGGCATGAACCAATCACAGCTCAGCCTCAAGAAACAGGTGAGCTGTGATTGGTAGTTGCCTGAGCACTGTGTAACTTTGATGTCATCTTCAGTCGACAGCAAGTGGCAAAATGGCCGCCCACTGAGATAGATAAAAACAGCTGGATTTTGCTTCATAACTCATATTCCACAAATGTAATATTAATCAGAATGTCAAGTTTAGACTAGTGAGGTCACATATAACAAATTAATGTCAAGAAATGTTTAAGGTTGACTTCCCCTTATAAATTAAAAGTGTTTTTTTTTTTTAAATTAATGATCATTGAAAAATCAAAAAATATCTACACACTGTCACTTTAATGAAATAGCCAAATGAGTGTAGATTAAAGTAGATTATATGTTTTTATTTTACAGTCTGATTTTTTTCCACTCAGGGTGAAGCCATGGAGCAGGCCATCATCAGTCAAGCTCCCCAACTGGAAAAGCTGATCGCCACTATGGCCCACGAGAAGATGTCGTGGTATCACGGCAAAATCTCCCGACAAGAATGTGAGAGACTGCTTTATTGTGGTACACAACCAGACGGCAAGTTTCTGTAAGTAGCTCAGGGCGGTAACATTTTTCTAAAGTGTCAAAGGTCTGAAGCAACATTCCTTCATCTATCCCCCCATGTATTTATTATGTTTTAGGGTTCGTGACAGAGAAGAGTCGGGTACTTTTGCACTCTCTGTAATGTATGGAAGATCGGTTTATCACTATCAGATCCTCCAAAACAAGTCGGGAAAATATTCCATGCCAGAGGGATTGAAGTTTGACACTATTTGGCAGGTACCTACTGTACATGCCTTTAAAGATTTGTAGTTAGTCACACATTCATTTTGAGTTCAGTTAATCATGTTCTATTTATTTTACCAGCTGGTAGAGTTCCTGAAGATGAAACCTGACGGAATGGTGACAATTCTGGGCGAAGCATGTGTCAACAGAGCTGCTGGAAGTATTGAACATGTTTATATCTCTTTATATGTAAATTCATCTGAATGCAAGTACAGTATTTCATTTTGTATAAACTGTCAAAAAGACACAATTAAGCGGGACGTCAACCCAATCAGCAACTTTGATGCCATTTTCAGTGGCAAAATGGCCGCCACTGAGATGGACAAAAACAACAGGATTTTGCAACTTAAATTATACACCACAATTGCCTAATTAATCAGAATACTGTTTGGACCTGGGGATTGTGCATAGAACATATTATTATAAAATAAATAAACATTTTTGGGTTGACTTCACCTTAAATAGCTTAAAATGGAAATTTTGAAGAGGTACCTGAAGAAACTTGATTGTTAACACAAAGCAACAATTCGTGGTATTTGCTTTCAGTCAAAAGGGCTCTACTTTGTATAGACATAATTTTGTATGCGTTAGTTTTAATCCACTGTGCAGTACACTAATTTCGTTGCACCACCCACCCCCCCCAACCCTGTTTTGTTTTTACATATAAAATTCCTTTCCAACGAAAAATCAGAGCTACCTAGCCTCCCTGCAACAGTGAGTATGAGTTCATCATTAAGAGTTTAATTCCTCCTATTACAACCATCTTAATAAAATGTTCTTTTTCGTCAGACTAATAGAACCGTATTCTAAATGTCGATTTACTGTCATACTTGCAGAGGCGAACAGGCCCAAATAGCTACACACCACCACCTCGAGGTCAGTTGCCTACATTGCACAATTCTGAGCAATCTCACTTTATTGATGACATAATCTGTTTGATCTTCTATCCCAATAGCTTATGTGATAAGAAGTGAAAAAGAAATGAAAAATATTTTCATGACTGCATCAAGAGTTTCTGCATTCAAATTATGTATGTTTCTTGCTTGATAGCTACACCTGTGCCTGCAGATACTGCTCTTCCAATGGATTGCATTGGCTTTAACCCTTATCACAACCCCAATGACATTAAGAAGTTTAACATTCAGAGGAATCAGCTTTTTATTGATGAGATGGAGCTCGGCTCTGGCAACTTTGGCTGCGTCAAGAAGGGTGTCCTTGATACAGACAAGTGAGAAAACTATTGATAAACTGGAAACAAAGTTAGAGCTGTTCATGCCAAATATTTTCGTCTTTTCTATTAGGGGTCAATTAGATGTAGCCATCAAAGTGCTGAAGAGTGACAATGAGAAGCTAATGAAGGAGGAGATGATGAGGGAGGCGGAGATCATGCATCAGCTGAGTAATCCCTTCATTGTCCGGATGCTGGGGCTTTGCAACGCTGAGAGTCTGATGCTGGTCATGGAGATGGCTTCCTCCGGACCTCTCAACAAGTTTCTCTCCTCTAATAAGTATGTTTGAGTTCATATAGACCAGTGGGGCCCAACTTTTTTTTGCGTCACGGGCTGTTTCATAATGCATGCTTTTCATGGACCGGCAACCATTTGCCAGAGGGCTCTGAAAACATCTCCATCATTATGACTTTGCATTGTTTTTAAATTGCCAACTTTTAAGTATGTGGAATGAAAAACAAGGCAACAAAAGAGTACTTGAACATTTTTATCAACATATTAAGTTAATTTTGAACACAAAATAATATTACAAAAATGGCCAGCAGATGACAGCAGAGTGTAAGAGATCAACCACGGTCATTGTTGCAAAAAAGCTCTTATCCCCAATATTTTAAACTGATTTGTGAATAATAATGAAACTTAGCTATATTCTAATGCTAATTGCTGCAAAACTTAAACAGAAAGAAATATACTTTTTTCCTGATTAAAAAAGAGACTCTAATCTTTATTTTGGTAGGTTCCCTGTTTTATAGCAATAGAACACAATATTCTGTGGGCCTTGCAAAATCAGTCAAAATCCAGTAAATCCGTTGGGAGCGAAGGGGGTTGCTTCAGTGAAAATGGCTGGGAGGGAATGAGCTAAAATAATCGCCTAAGTAATTTTTTCAGATGTTTCAGGAAACTATATGCATCACGAGGAGATAATTTAGGCCCAAAAAAAAGTTATTTAAAAAAAAAAAAGGCTTAGGCAATTATATTTAAGAGGGTGGCGATATAATATATAATATAATAATAATGAAAAAATATATTTACTGATTAAATAAAATAATTATAAAATGTTTTTTACTCAACAGTACAACAAAGAAGAACAAGTAGAACGAGGAATAACACAATGAGCTATTTGAAATTTAATGTACCCTCAGGAATAATGACTACGCCTTAAAATGTAAACATTAGCATTTTTAAGATATATCGTGTTAGCATCATTGCTAATTGCACATGTTTAGGCTCCGTCTGTCTGTCTGTCTATCTATCTATCCATCTATCCATCCATCCATCCATCCATCCATCCATCCATCTATCTATCTATCTATCTATCTATCTATCTATCTATCTATCTATCTATCTATCCATCCATCCATCCATCCATCCATCCATCCATCCATCCATCTATCTATCTATCTATCTATCTATCTATCTATCTATCTATCTATCTATCTATCTATCTATATATCTACCTATCTGTAAACAAAACACGACCCTCTAATTCTAATGTCACAATCACTACAGGGATACTGTATCAGTGGAGGACATTGTCAACCTAATGCACCAGGTGTCGATGGGAATGAAATATCTGGAAGAGAAAAACTTTGTGCACAGGGACTTAGCAGCTCGAAATGTCCTGCTGGTCAACCGACAGTTTGCCAAAATCAGTGACTTTGGGCTGTCCAAGGCCCTGGGAGCAGACAGCGAGTACTACAAGGTACAGACGTCCAATTGTTTTGAGGAATTCTAACCTCCCCATAGGTTATCACCATAAGGTGTTATCTTTATAGGGTAAATACTAAACTTGTTTCCTTTTGGCCCTTATTTACTGACCCTCATCTGAAAGGAATGTGGAAATCACATGACTGAATCACTGAATGAGAGGAAGTACAGTAATATTCAACAAGACTTGGAATTTTCTTCGAAAAATAAGAATTTCGCCAATGTGTGCTTTAAATTTATTATACTGATTATAATCCATCAAGGGGAATTTTTTTTTTTGACGCTTTTGACAAAAGGCGCTTCAACAATAGGTAGGTAAACTAGCATGTCCCCAGCAACTAGTTGACATTTTTTGTCTGCAGCGAAACTCAAACCATGTCCCTCCGGTTCCAAAGCCCAGGTCATTACCAATGAGCTATTGTCAATCCAATGAACAGTAAAAAAAATAAAAAATAAAAAACTGTAATTTTGGCATATGCAACCCCGAACAGGCCCGTTCCTCAGGACCATGGCCGCTGAAGTGGTATGCTCCTGAATGTATTAACTTCCGCAAATTCTCCAGTAAAAGTGACGTGTGGAGTTTTGGCATCACCATGTGGGAAGCCTTCTCGTATGGAGGAAAACCTTACAAGGTACAGTATATGCAGCAGTGTCACATAATAGAAACACTGGATCACACAATGGTGTTGTGTTCTGTAATTGGTCTAGAAAATGAAACAAGTGGAGGTGAACAGCTTCATTGAAAGTGAGAAACGCTTGGCGTGTCCAGCCAAGTGTCCAGATCGAATGTATGCAGTGATGCAAGAATGTTGGAGATACAAGTAAGAAAATCTAATCAAAATTATGTTCTTTTTTTCCCCCCTCCATTTTAAATCATCAATTTACAGTGTGCTTTGGGTGCTTCTTTCCTTTCTCACCAGACATGAAGAGCGTCCTGATTTCAAAAATGTGGAGGAGACCATGAGATCTTACCATTATTCCTTATCAAAAAAAACTGTGGGTGGTGCCACTGATGCAGAACTTAACAAGTAGACATAAAAACAAAGCACATTCTGTCCCATGGCTACACAATGTATCCATTCATCTGATCATTAAACAAGCAAAACAAAGAGCTATTTATGAGCCGTGCCTTAACTCTGGCAGTGATACAGCTAAACAGGCCTTGGTGGTGATAATTAAGCATTTGCAACATGAGTGTGAAAGCTACATGTATCCTACATAAGCATCTCGTCTGTTTGAATGTATCTTTGCATTGATGTTTAAACTGTTCCTATGTTTTTCCCATTCACTTTATAGCATAGTTAAAGGTCCTTGGAATTGCTGTTTGATGCGGCCTTCTTTAATTTGAATGAACAAATGTTATTCATCATTAAAGTCATAATGTATGTGAGATATTACAGAAACAAACTATGAGACTAAGTCAAAAGCAAGGAACACAAATTAATTTGCAGCCAGTTCAATATTTACTCATATGCAAAACATTTGTTTGTCAAAGAAGGGTAAAATGTGGGTTACACTTCTGCAAATACAATATGACTATGAAACCTAAAGTACCACCATTTGTTTTCCAGCTGGACTAGTTTTGCTAATGTAACCTTTGTTAGACTGATAGGCAAGTTTATCTTACGGAATTTTACATAATTATTCACAAATTCACCTGAATAAACAAACATTGATAGGCTTATGTAAACTTTCAATGACACACTAACAACTCTAAAGCAAATGTAGTTAGTTTAAAGAGTATGCTTATTGTAGTTTACATGTTTTTGTTTTTGTATTTTTTTTTATTGTGCGTTGGGGTCTGTTACTTTTTGTTGGGGCAGTCAGGCAATGTAAACATCTAAAAGCCATTACTTTGAATGTCAATACCGGAAGTTGTAAGAACCCTAACTGTAAATCATTGACGTTACTTTTCGTTTGAAAGGGAGGAGTCTGTCGCTAGCTGGCGGTTGTCATTTACTAAAGTGTAATGTTTGTGGAATTTACAGTAAATTTGCAGCATGAATGGCACTACGCATACGCGTTTTAGTATTTATACGTTATTGATATAACGGTGGCAATAGATTGCTGGCAACTTTGGACAAAATATCGAAGGAAATTGGCGGAACAGGAAGGCGGAACAAGTAAGTTCAGAAAAGTGTCTTTCCACTGCGATTTCGTCATCGTCTGATCTGCTCTTTGATATACCGACCATTTTCTTTCGAATATATGCACAATATGATACGTACTCTGTTGAAAAGTTAAAAATAATTGCCAAAATGTCTCGATTTGTCAGTTCTTTTCGAAGCAACAAGTCCAACCGCGTTAGCTAACCTAACAAAGTTGGTACAGTCGTCATGCGCCTCGCTGTTTAATCTCCTGCTTTCATGTCGGAAACAATCATGGAATTTTTTTGACTACGTATTCAATAGACTGCATTTACCAAACGTGAAGATTGGATTGTTACCATTAAATCGTCGAGAGGCAGTTTGGCTTGGCTTTATTGTCATTCCGAGCATTCTTTAGTTTCACGGCAGGATTAGTGCTTGAAATAGGAAATGAGTCATTGTGTTGAACGTAAATGCAAGCTTTCCCTTTTACTATTCAACTTTTTACTTTGAGAGATCGGTGAAAATGTGTATCCAAATGTTTCCCCCACCCCCAGACGTTTTTTTTTTACTATGATGTTGCGGCCGTATTATTATTTTATTAATTCCCAGATTAAAATATTTTGCATCCATGAAACACGCATGCAAGATTAGGCCTGTCAGTGTCAAAAGTGGGACACAGATGCTGATGTTGTGCAATCTACACTAGTTTATCCCAACCTTTACTGAGACAAAGCATCCTTTTAACATAAAAAAAAACATCACAGCACACTATCAAGCATACATTTAAAAACATATGACGACTGAAATTATGCTTTGTTTTTGTTGTAAACTGAATACATTTGGGTTTCAGATGAGATAAAATTCCATCATTTATTTCAAGATTGTTACAAATTATGATATACATCTATAGATTGTTAAACAACTCAGGACAGAGCACCTTTTTGTTTGAACCGACCCACTTTTTAAGTGAGCAAAAGTATTGGAATATGTGACTGATCGGTGTTTATAGTTGCTCAGGTGACACTTTAGATTGTTTAAACTATTGGGTGCTTGTTTTTGGACTTGGTTTCACCTGTGAAAGATGTAACGCCATGAGAAAAAAAAGATGGAATTCTGACCTTTTGTCTAGCATTCATCTTTTAATCTGGAGCCCAAACAAAGGGACTGTACAAGAGAATTTATAAAAACTTTATCAGTCTGGCACATAAGGGAAATAAAAAACTGAACATAAATAAATGTTCAAGAAAAAGCATTTGTTAAAGACTAAATGCACACAGTCTTAACAGTTTTAAATGCGCTTGCTAACTTAGTCTTGCTTTATTTTTTTTGCTATTATAATAGTTGGTAATATATGTTGTATTATATTTGTATTAAGAGATTCTTTCGTGCACCGCACTTTGAGAACCGCTGATCATTCAATAACTTGGCTAACTACGCTTTCTTTCACTTTCCTCTCATTACAGAACGTAAACAAGCACCCCCAAAACAGCCTTAAATTAATTGCAGTTGGCATAAACCATCTTTTGACTGCTTCCATTATAACAGTACCTAATTCACCCCACGTGTTGAAAACTAAGATCCCGGCGTGCAACCATGTCCATGGCCCTGAAACAAGTTTTTAACAAAGACAGGACATTCCGGCCCAAGCGCAAGTTTGAGCCCGGCACGCAGCGCTTTGAGCTTCACAAGAAGGCCCAGGCCTCTCTCAACGCCGGCTTGGACCTGAAGCAAGCCGTGCAGCTCCCACACGGAGAGGACCTCAATGACTGGGTGGCCGTCCACGTCGTCGACTTCTTCAACCGCATCAACCTCATCTACGGCACCATCAGTGACTCCTGCACCGACCAGACCTGCCCCGTGATGTCTGGCGGGCCAAAGTACGAATATCGCTGGCAGGATGAGCACAAGTACAAGAGGCCCACCGCACTTTCGGCCCCCAAATATATGAGCCTGCTCATGGACTGGATCGAGGTACAGATCAACAATGAAAACATCTTCCCTACTAATGTCGGTAAGTGTTAAAACAAGTTTCAGATGGTCATAAAGTCCAGAATTTGAAATTGTGGTTATTACAAGCTATTAAGAAGTTTTCATGTTTGCAATTTAAACAAGTTAAACACGATAAATTCATTCACTACTCAATATAGCATGTTTTTTTTCCTCAAAATTTTTAACATTTTCCAATCATATTTAGAAAATGTCTGATCTTCTTTTGCAAGGTAAACTAAATATTCACTTGCCACACTCATTTTGTGAGAGAATTCTGTCCCGTCTTAGGGCATATATTATACTAGATTTAACTAATGATGAGTCAGATAAAAGTAGGGATGTTCGATACTTTTTTTCAGACCAATACTAGAGTACTCAGCTCTTGAGCAGTCACCGATACCAAGTACTGATACCACTAATATGTTTTATACATAACCCCCCCCCCCCAAAAAAAAAAAACCAGACAGATCATTTTAAAGTAAGTTCTATATATCATAATATAGCATTTGCATGACATTAATGGCAGTTATATTTTATAATTTCTTGTTCATGATCGTGAAAGGGCCACAAGACATCTGTCGATACAGGTATCGGATGCCGTTGCGAGTACCACACACTAGTTGGGTGGGTTATTTGTTAATAAACAATTAAAAAGTTAGATTTCAATGAGATGTCCCATTTAAGGTTAGAAGCGATATTTCCAAGATGAGATTGTTGACTGTTTTCTTATAAAATAATGCCTCCGACTTATGTTCACTTAAAAAGAACATTAGAAGAAGGAAATAAGACATGTAGAACTGTTGCATAAAAATATTGCCTGTAGAGCTAATAGAGATTCTATGATGCTGACAGTTGTATATGTATTCCATTATGTTTAGTGTTCAAAATAGTCCAAACAAATTACATCACATCTTGTTATGGATTGTGTTCACCTTTGAGATGCCACTTTACAGTTATATCTTTTCTAAATAGGCTCTGTGTGTGTAGTTCCTGAAGGTGTGATAACTAATGCCTCACTTTGAGCACAAAATCCATTTTTTTCAGTAAAGCATAATGCCATAAATGTGCAACATATTTCAGCAAAAATTTATTATAGAAAATAAGATTGGAGCGAGATGCAGCTATGCACTCTCGATAGATAAGATGGATGTTTGATAACGCTACAAGGCTACATTCATTGCATTGCTGCCACTGTCCTGTTGCCATGGTGTTCTCATTCTCTATTTGTGCAGAGTCAGAATTGTTGTGGCTTCGCATTTCAATCATCACAGAAACAAGCAAGCAAAGGATTCGTAAAGTAGGTCACGCAATGTACAGCAAGCAGCTATAAGGAGGGGGAAAAAACTGCCACTCATGCCCCCTGGAAAAGATTCTTAGAGATATTGGATTGGGTGGGAGAAAAGGACGTCCTACTCCTAAATGAGTCACACAGCCTTTCTGGACAAATTGTGATCCTTTTGCTTGAGGCATGATGCAGGCTGCCTGTGTCAACAAGAACAAGCTATGTGATCACACAAAGTGATTTTGTTTTTTTGTCAAATATTCTCAACCACATGCTGTTAATTCCTGTCTCCCCTTTGTGTGACCCCAAGGTACTCCATTCCCTAAGACCTTCATGCAGGTGGCTAAGAAGATTTTATCCCGCCTGTTCCGGGTGTTTGTCCACGTCTACATTCACCACTTCGACCGCGTGAGCCAGATGGGGGCCGAGGCTCATGTCAATACATGCTACAAGCATTTCTATTACTTTGTCACAGAGTTCAACCTCACAGACCAGAAAGAGCTGGAACCTTTGGTAAGTTGAAAGGATGGCAAGTCACATGACACCAGACTGCAAATTTGTTAATTTATACATAACTTCTCTAAAAGAAATGATTCCAGCTTGCGCTGGAAGAAACAACTGCATGCTTGTTCAAGTGATACAATGGAGTTTTTTTTCTCAAGTAGCACAATTCAGAGTCATGGCAGAGTAAGAAGAAGAAAAAAAAATGCACATAATCATATTTTCAGGGCAGAATCAGGTCTCTTCCAACTGTGGATTTAAAAAAAAAAAAAAAAATGCCCGTATCGGATATGTTATTATGAAGAGTTAATTTTGGTTGATTTATTTCAATTTGCTATAAAAGATGTTTAAAATAATTAGTCAAAGTAAAGATTTAAGTAAATAAGCATCTACAGTGTCTGTATCAAAAAGATTAAGAAATACATGGCTATTAAAGCTCCTCTTGGTAACAATTAAAAAAATATATCTTTACAATAGCCTTTTTATCTGACCATTTATTACTGATTTTTTTTTAAATTTGTATATTAACACATTAGCTGTTCACAATGGGAACTCCTGCAAGCCTCTGGCCAATAGTTTTCAGACAGGATTCGGGTTCAAATTTCCCGCCTTCTGTCTGCGGATGTGACGTCAAGTGCGTGTTGTGTTTGTGAAAAAGGGAAATGCAGTTACATTTTTCAAATGTGGCAGTACCAATTCGAAATTAAATTTTCTGCGTTTAGTAGCTTTAAGTGAAGTTCTATAGAGGATTGTTGTATTTTTGTGTATTACAGTGCTACCTTGAGACGCGAGTGACCTGACGGCAATAAACTCAATTCTACTCGCTTCACAATTGGGAACAGTTGGGAAAGCATAATTTGCTGGCATTTGACTAAAACCTCTTATGTCACAATTTGGTAAATTTTAGATTTTTTTCACAAATCTTTAGGCTACTATGGGTCGGTCCACACATGTGGCTGGTATTTTTACAAATTTTGACTAATAAAAAGTGTTGAAAATGAATGAAAATACTCTCCTTTGAAGATGTAATGCTAATTATGAACAAACGGGCTATTTTTGGAGTCTCATGAAATTTTATGACTTTGGAGGAACATTGATTCCGCCCAAGCCAGCAATATAATCTTTATCCTCTACAAAAATGACTATTAC
Source organism: Vanacampus margaritifer (assembly GCF_051991255.1). Lineage (NCBI taxonomy): Eukaryota > Metazoa > Chordata > Actinopteri > Syngnathiformes > Syngnathidae > Vanacampus > Vanacampus margaritifer. The sequence goes on from NC_135444.1 coordinate 6,239,684, forward strand.
ATCAATTAGGCTACGTTTACAATGCAGGTCAGTTGTGATTTTTACTTTTAGTATTTATTTTAAACCCACCCCAAATCAAGTTTCCTTTTTTTTTTTTCATCATGCAATGTTGAACCGTACAATTCACATTTTTTTTCCCTCAAATCCAACCCCGGCCTCTTTCATATATATATATAGAGAGAGAGAAATCAGATACAAAGCCGATGTGACTGAAGTTTCCCAATCAGATTGCGCTTATCCAAAGTTTGCAAAAGCCAAATATGTGGTACGCATGGGCAAAGGAGACGGGCGTGCGATACTCACAATCGTGTTTGTATCTCGAAAAAGTCACTAAGTCTAGTGAGTGGCAATTTTATATTTGACTTTAATCCCACCTGAAACAAATCATAAGTGAACATTTGTGGCGATATGAGATGGTTCATTTGTGATGTGCGTATCTTAAGTCTCCATGAAATGAGTGTCTCGTTACCCGTCTTGCTCCGCTATGAGGACCTAGGAAATTGCAAATAGATAAATGAGATGAAACATACAGTATGTACTTATGTAAACACTGCAGCATGCATACATATTACTTAAAGGGCACTTTCAATTTGCATTAGAAGTCATACAGGATTTGTTTTTGCAATGTGAAAAAAGTATATAAAAAAAGTGGATTTGACAAAAATAATCTGAATTGGGCATCATGCCCTGTAGTGTGAGCATTAGGGTTGGGCGGTAAAATGGTAATACGGTATCCCGGGGTGTCCAAAAATGGCAACGGTGTCACTTTCAATACCGTCATTAAAAAAATATATTTTTTAAATGCAACATATAATGACCTATTATGATATTAAACAATTTTTTGATAACACAACATTTGTAGTTGTGTTTTCAAATTAGTAATACTATAACAATATTACTATAACAGTTTAAAATTAATAGTAAGCTGTTAGTTCACAGACCGCTCATAAGACGGGGCAAAACTAAATGACCAGTCGGCACAGCTCGGTTAAGCGGTCCCCTAAAAAAAAAAAAAATGCAACTGCTACAATTTGGCAGCAAATGTTGATGAGGCCTGTATGCAAAATCTGCATGAGGACTGTAATGATGTGAGATGGAATATACTTAGCTGTTGTGTGTGCTTTTGTGTGTTTTCCACAGAAAGAGATGACCTCTCGGATGTGCCACTGAGAGGGGCCAAGCTGATCTGTGGATGCACATGCCGGACAATCACATCCGTCCATCAATTTGAAAAAAAAACTGCAGTTGAGATTTTAAATGACAAGTACATTCATAAAGAGTCTATTTTTATATTTAAGTACTGTAATCTATTTTAGCTACAGACTGTAGGTTTTAACCACGGAGCTCAACTTGTAAGTGGAACCCAGAAAATATTGTATCAGAGCAAGTATTAAGCGGTCTATGTTATTTGAATTTCAGATCATTCCAGCATGCTTTCGCTTTTTTTTTGTCCAACATAAAAAAATGGCGGGGTTCGTACAGCTGTATGATGACTTTGTTGCATTAAAAGTTTGTACTCCATTTGAGTGAATCTACCGGTCCTACTTTCTTCATGTTTACTTTTAACTCCTTGTGTGCATTGTACAGACACCAAAGTCACCGGCATTAAAAGTGGGTTCACCTGCACAAAACAGTGAACACAAGTACGCACATTCTACCCTACAATGATGCTTAGTTTTTTTTTTTTTTTATCTTATCATGGCTAAACAAAAGCTTAAACTCTACAGTGCATCCTGAGGAATCAAAGGTCACAGGCCATTTATGTGCATAGATGTCGCCAGATTCTCTGAATCTTTTTTTGATGTTATGAACAGATGATGAAATTCCTATTGAGAAACATTCTTAAACTGTGAGACTATTTGCTCACTCAGTTCACAAAAGAGGTGAACCTCGCCAATAGTTGCTTGTGAACATCATGCAAAAATGGAAAGAATGTTGTAATCCAATAGGATTTATACATTAAAATTACAACTAAAAATACAGTCGTGGCTGGCAGGTGACTCTAACCTTATCATGTTAGGGTTATTGTACACGTTTGGCCGCTTCAAGCCGGCAGTTTCTCAGGTGTCAGATCTGCCAGCGCATGTTGCACATACCAAACTCCCACACGAGACTGGAGCCTCACGTGACAAAAAGCCGCTGCCAAACACGAGGCGAGAGCGTTTTTTCCCACCTCCCAAAGGCGACGCTAGGTGGCACCAGTCGCAGAAATGTACTTGACTGTACAGTCGTCCTGAATCCCTCACCCTGGCTGTGATCCACTGCAGGCAAGAAGCATGGGGGTTGGGGGTTGCCTGACTCGGGTTAATGAGTCTACTCAGCGGTTTATGTAATAAGTTAACCAGGGCAGTCTGTATCCACCACGGTGCAGCCGCCCGGGGAGGGCTGTTTGCTGCTTGTGAATGGGCCCGGTTTTCTAGCACTCAACGATTACTAAGGGAACACGCTAGAGGACAACTGGATTTAGATACGGGTAACGTAAATAATCAAATGGAAGTTTGGATAAAAGCAAACGCAGAAATGCTGACAGCATACTTAAGGGGTGACATTTTGTCACATTAGCTTTCACATAATGTAAACAGGATGGAATTTTTGGAGTTGATTTTCTTCACATTTGCAACAATATTTGTCATCGTATATACTAACAGTTGAATCCAAATATTAAATGTTTGACCCAAATGTTGAACGTATTTGTTTCGGGTGAATCTAAATTTTACCAATCCCCTACAACGGAAAACTTGCGACCCCTGGTGGTGTTATATGGAAATAACGTTTTGACCCTCCACATAAATTATGTTATTGAACAACGAACATGGTGCCATTGTCAAGGCAGATTGGTAGCTTGATTAGTTGAGAATATAGCAAATGTGATATGTCAAAGTCATATCAGAGCTTTACCTGGCCCGCAAGATAAGGTACGGAGAATTAAGTGACTTGCTATCCTATGTATAGGCCCCATGAGCCTTTGCATGAATTATAGGCACAATAAACCGGAACTAGCATTTTGTTTGGTAGCTGCGTGAGTTCCCTTTCTATGACAGTTACAGAGATAATGTAGTAACACTAGTTTTCACAGGTTTTAAAAGAAAATATTTAAATTCCGCTTCCTACTAATGGAAGGCGCTGAAAAGTGCATCCCAATAACATTCTCTCCTCTAACAGGTTGCCTATTCAAAATCAAAACATTGCTTTTTGTAACAACAACTCCAGGTTGTTAATGACACTGCCAACAAATTCCAAAGCGGTGCAAGACATTTTTAAATGCTACGGGGGCTTATGATCGTTTAGAAAAGTAAACAAAAAACATTCAAATAAACCGCTCAGGGAAATGAAAGCCATTGCAACAAATGGCTACTTCTATTACAGTAAGTCACGGCCATAATTGTTTCTACTTTCTACATCAGAACCTGCAGGTATAAGGTGGATACCATCACAGATATCACAAACCTGTGTGAAGTCGGCACCTACACAAAAAAGTTTGTAATTGCCTCTCGTCTTTTGATGCCACAAGATGGTGGCAAAGCACTTTTTTTTTTATTTGACAAAGCTATGGCCTGACTAAATGAAACTCCTCCCCTCAGTTCTACATCGACGCTTGGCCCACAAGTACATCAACCAGATGCCACCAAAGCAGTTTATTATAATAATAATAATAATAATAATAATTATTATTATTATCAGTAAATAGTGGTGACTAAATTGTCCCCAAAAAATCCACGGATAGGCTGTCCTGCATAGGTACCGTATGTTTTTTTTTTTTTTAATGATCCAAAATAATTGTTAATTATTTCATGGACCCCCAAGCTACACCTAGTGGAACTCACATGGTTCCCTGGACTCCAGTTTGCGAACCTCTGGTTTAAATAGATATCGTATACAGCATTTACATTTTGAGTTTTAATTTGAAAAAATCTACCTGATGTAACTACGCATGAAAATAATATCAAGCATTCCAGGGAGCTCAACGCTTGCCGCAACCTGATGCTCTCTATTCAATAGACTCCTGCAAGCTTACGGATGCTACGTGCAAGATGAGCCGTGCTGTGCGTGTTTGGTGCACGCCGTCCCTTCCAACTGCCTGACGTGAGTGTGCGTTGTGTTCGTTCCGCCCCTGAATTTCGCAAGACATGATAGCAAGTGCGAGCCAGAGGCCATGGACATGTGGGAAGAACTTGCAACCACCAATCAGATTGAAGAGTGTTCAGTTCCTCTCCTAGTTGTTGTTTTGGTGGCACAGTGTCAGTATTTGCACGTAAGAGAAACGTTTGGTCGGTTTTGTGACTCAGCAGTGTGGAAAATGTACACACCCTAACGGATTCAGAGTTGTGTTTATGCCCTTCAGAAAAGATCTTCGAGGAATTCAAGGGCAGGATTTATTTGATGAAGCGTTGTTGTACACTTATGTGATTATATAACAAGAGTGAAGTGCAAAGAGAAGAAAACAAAAGTTTCTTCCAACTTGAAGGAGAACATAATATTTACAAACCTGAAGGAAAGGATCTAGTTCATTGTCGTAGTTCACTCACCTGACTTGGGTGCAGGCAGCTTGGGTTGAGTTACCGCTCAGTGTCATGGGAATGAAAGTGTAAACAATTTTATGTATCTACATAGTATGTGCCTTGAGATTAGCTGCAAGGTGTAGTCCACCTTTTGCCCTGAATCACCTGGAATAGACTCCAGCTCACCCATGACCTTGACCAGGATAAATGGTATAGAACAAATACGGTAGTTGTTTACATTTTCAAGGGGAACTATTTCAAACAAATTTGGTGAGGCCTTCGTGCCTGCGAACTGTTTTCTGAGAAGTTTCCGCTAGGGATTGCTTCTAAGAAAAAGCACACCTTAGACCACTGTGACCTTACTACTACTCGAGGAAGGTATAAATCTTAATTTGATACATTACTTCTGGCTGCTTTTAGCGTCCTCAATCCTCAGCATCTCAATCTTTGGCAGTTTTATTAGGCTCACTTTTTATGCCCTACATGTGAATGCATTTGCACATGCACACAAGACTGTTGTGATGCCACAATTTTATATTTAGTTCAGTAGATCTATCCAATTTTCTGCAGCGCTTGTCTTTGTTGAAGTCATGGGTGAGATAGAGCCTGGGTTATCTGACTTTCAATGAGCCTTATATGCATTTTTAGGTCCATATGTGGAAAGAAGCCAAATTACCTGCAGAAAACAGCACGAGCTCATGGAGAATATGCCAATCTCAAATAGAAAGGCCGTATCCAGGATGTGAATCCCATAACTCAGACCTATGAGGCAGACATGCTACTCACTGTCCTATTTAGTATATCATCACCCTCTTAAAATAATTGCCAAAAGTCCGTTTTTTTGGCATTTTTTCCCCCTAAGTCATCTCCTTACTCTCATGATGCAAATGGTTAAATTTTCTGTATATCCTAAAAATTTGGAGAAAGAAAATGACATAGGCGATTATTTTAAGAATGCAACGATATCTGATTTATGAATAATTTATATTTGGAATGAGAGTACATTTTTCATTTCAGCTTTCTGCTTGTTTACCAAATATGGTTATTTGCCCCAAATATATGTTCATATATGTATGTAATATATGTTCAAATATAAAATGTAGTCAATACATCTCCCAAGAGCTCTGTTAAAACTTAGAAGCTACACTCAGTGAAATAGTCAACCAAAAGGAAACATAACGGTTGACTAAGAATGATTGACACACATGTACACACACAACCAGCTTCTCCAAATTGGAACCCGAATAGTTTCTGTGAAGCTAACTGTGTGTTAGTACAGTGAGATAGCCACGTGCGTGTATTTTGGTGTATCTAACTGCCAACTGTCCTCCACATACAGAATTTGGATCTTGACAGAATATATGGAAAACAACAAAAGGGACACATGCTAAATTACAAGCATGCCCTCGGAAAATCCCGAGTGCCATCAGAGGCGACGTTGTTGTCACCTGAAGCTATTTATGATGGCCCACCCTGCTTTCATTTGACCTGTAGTAACACTGTGCCAGCCCCTCGTGTGTCGCTGTGTGATCTTGTGTCTCTTCGAAAACATTCAAACACACACATGTGCTGCCAGATAGAGGAGGGACAGTTCGTCATATGCTTGCACAATGTTTGCTACTAAACGGGGTGGATGTTGGAGGGGTGGAAGCTGAAACAGGGAGGAGAGGCAAAAAGCCTCCAGTCACAAGACAGCAAACGAATGAAAACAAACCTTACATAGATTCAGCTGAGACTCCCTTGATCAACAATACACAGCAGGACAGAACAAAAGTTCATATAAAGGGCATGATGTTTTTACGGAGCATGCATAAAAAATAAGTAGGTCAAAAATAATCCTTATATATATATGGGGTGTCAAAATGAGTGTGTTAATTTTGAGGTTCCTTTAACACACAGTTGAGTCCTGCAGGTTTTGCATGTTGCCCACTTCCAACACAGCTGATATATGATCAGCTCATCAACAAGCTCTGCATAAGCCTGATAACGATCCTGTTGATTGGAATCAGCTTGTGTTGGAAGTGAGAAACCTCCAAAAATCTGCAGGACTCCAACCCTCGAGGACCGAAATTGCCCACCTCTGCTTTAACACCACAATTTTTTTAAACGAACGATTAATGGCCACCCGTTACTTGGAAAGCGTGTACTGGGAGAATTCCGGTCGCAACGCAACAGACACGTCCATGTCAAAATTTAGCAGTAATTAATTTAATAATAATGCATATATTTGTGGAGACTGGGGTCAAGTTGTATTTAACGATTTTAAAAATGTGCAGAATTCCACAAGTTACTTCATGTTCAAGATTAGATGGGTCTCAATATGAAAAGAAAAATGCGCTGAGGTGTCACCAATCTCTTACAAATGCAATTATGCCATCTAGTGGCAGAAAAAATGATCTCAACACAAATCAATATCACACTCGTTTTTACAGTACAGTTCATCTTTTTAATTTTAACTCAATTTTGTGAATTATTATAAAATTACTGTATCAATGACTAAAAGATGCAGCCATATATCTATTAGTTTAACACTTGTTTCCACTTTCATGTTAACAAACGTATGAAAATTAGAAAACAAATATTTTATTGTACATTTTATTGTACATTTAGAACAGATATAAAATTTGCAATGAAACACACACACACACACACACACACACACACACACACACACACACACAGTATATATAAGCCTCTAGTGTCCTCTCTCTAGACATGAGTGGCATGCATAGGTTCAGCCCATTGAAGTTTTTTTGGGACCATCTCGGCATTTTATTTTCTCGTTTTTTTTATTCAGTGTGTTTTGATGAAGAGCAAAATGCTCATTTTGCCTCGCAAACTGCAATGCGAAATGCTTATTTCGTACCAGTTATTACCCCCATAAATGACCTTTAGCAAACCACGCCCTGAAACGACCAAGGTCCATCAGGCTCATATCCGCTCCAATGAAATCCATTGTAAAATCGATCCACAAAACTTTTGTCAGCTTCAATGAAACCATACCAAAAAGGTTACAACAAGCTATGGACCTCCAACAAGCAAAATAGCCAAACAATGTGCCTGTGGATTGTGTAAATCGGACATGAGTACTCACAAGAGTTTGTCAGGTGAAGTCATATTCTTTTCTATTATCAAAGCCAAAAACAAAGTTAAGCGATGTCTTCAATTAATTAAACAGTGTGGACAGACAGCCTTGCCCTTTTGCCTTGATCTGGGAAATAGCATGCTTGTATTGACAATTCCAAGCTTTTTTTCACAGGTCAAAATGGCAGTCTTATGCTGCATTTGAGGAAAGTTTGAAGTCGGACTTATCCCACTCAGAGTAAAATAATTTAGAAAATAATGTATAAATATATTTTAGAATATCAACGAAAATGCTGGAGGGGGCTGCACAGAATTCTGACGGGGCTTTAGCCCCCACTAGCACCGGTGTTAGATGGTAGGCCTAATACTTTGTACAACCCCCTTTTGCCCTTTTACCTTATCTTCTCCTATAATGTTTCACAATATGGGAGAAAAGAAAAAGGGGAACCCCAAACAATCCTCTTTGCACAATCGTCTAAAATCTATTATCATCCAAGTGACCTGTGTCCTCTCCTATGCGCTCTCCTCTTTAGCCCCCTCTACAGGTTTTCAATGGGTTTGAGGTCTGGCGACCGAGATGGCCATGGGAAAAGTTTGATTCTGTCTGGTGAACCATGTCTACAATTTTCAGTTTGAGAGTATCGTTCGGCAATAAAAAATGAATTCATGTTAAGGCTTTTAACACATTATTCAAATAAATGTCTATATATTCATATAAATTATTTATGTAGTTATAAAGAGATTTTAACCACTGTATTATAAAACTAAATATATATAAAATAAAATAAAACTACTCGTCCTTTGTTGGACAGATGACAGACATAATCAGAAAGGAATCAGGATGTTGTTTACAGCGGATATTGTCACTTGGTGTATATTAGGCATTATTATTACAAACACACACACACAATAAAAACATGAAAGAAAACATGGGGAAAAAACTTCCATTAACACAGTTTGAAATCCAAGTTTAGTTTGTCTGTTGAGGAGATTTTTTTCTTAAAAATTTGGGTTGAACCCTTTGCAGGTTCGATTATATGCACTCTAACTAGCATACTATCCCACACGTGCCTTTGTCAAATTAACTTTGCTTTTAATAACTGAATATAGCAGTAGTATGTCAGGTCTCTGGCATGTCACAATTAGCGGCTGTGCCGATAGAGTGCATGTTTCTGGATCATTAGGGTTCTTGGATTTCTTTCATTATCACAAGCATGAGACAGAGTTTCCACCCGGGTCTCAGAAAGCCTCATCATCATGCTCCAAAATGTGCCATGTGTGCACTGTCACACTTGGCAAAAACAAGAGGATTGTAAGGACTGTCCATAACCATCACCTCATTGTAAGTAATCCCAGGGAGGAATTACTTCGCAGAAATCACATCTACTATAACTCGTGATTTCCTGTTGATTGAAGTCCAGAAAAGGTGCATTTTATTTTATTTTGCTATGCGTATTTATTTGATACATTTGAACTTATCACTGCTAACACAGGGGGTCCTCCGTCCTTGGGTTCCTACGACAGCAACATATTTATAGTCTATCACTAGCCTATATGATGACTATGCCGACGGGGTAGTATTAGCAAAGTCGTTTACTTATTACAGTGAATATTTGTTGAAAAAAACTTCTAGGCCATTACATTACAACAACCAAATGTGAAACAGTAAGTACACCTGTAACTGAGCCTACTTTCATTTACCACATATCGATGTATTCTCCAGTTATATGCCGCATAACTTTTATAAAACATTGAAATGTTCATTTCTGCACAGCAAAAAAAATATTAATTGTACTAATATTCTTTTTTTCCCCTTACAGCTTGCTATCAAATAAATTCCCAAATTCAATTATTAAGGCCAGATAAAACTAAATATATATTGCCTTTATTAATTTGCCATTGACTGTTTGGCATTAACTCTCATTTCTTCAGTTGCTTCTGTAGAATGTTAGATTACCTGTTTTTGTAATCTTTTGCGTGTTCAAATAAATCAGAGTTGAGATCTCGTGAAGAGGGTCCTTGCAAGGTTTTTCAGAAGCTTCTGATGACACAAAGGAATTTCACCAAGCCATATTTCTGTCCAAAATGTGTCCTGTCTCTCAGACACGGACGGGACTTTTATTAGAAAATGCCTCCCCCTCCCTCCAAGTACAAAATCAGATTACATTCTCCCAGTATACTAGATCGTCCTTGAACATTCAAAAACCGGATTTCTGACGAACAGATACTAGACTTCTTAGATAAGTAAAAGAAACGTATTAACTTTCTCATTTTTGGGAAAAGAGAACGAAAGACAACAAAGAGGACAAAAGCATTACTCATCAAGCTATATTGAGTTAACATAGTTAAATCTACATCTTCACAACTGTAACTAAATTCAAAACAGTTAAAATATAAAATGAAATATTAAAATGTCAACAAGAACCAAACAAAAATAGACCAAAGTGAATAATTCTTCCCTAGCTGTATGAGGCAATATACAGTAATTACACATGAGTCTGCATGTGTGCATTGTTGTGGCAAAAGTCAGGGAAGCTGAGGCCATATGCGTAGCTACACTAAACCAGGTTGGTTCAATGTCCTTCTGACCAAGGCCATTCATTGCTGGGTCTGAGATCTCAGAAGATAATATAAGACTTATAAGATGGTAACAAAGCACAAACATGTTTTTTCGACATCTGCATCTATGACATTGTGGGGAAAAAACAAACATTCTTGTGATATTAAGGCTGGCATTGTCTAAACTAGTAGATCTTGTCTGTCGACATGTTGCACCATCCTCCACTCTCTCCTCCCCCTGAGCAGACACATCACAACAATGACGTGCTGGTTTGTGCTCCATACATCCTGTTGAACAAAACACTGCTATGTGGCTTCGTACCAATTCGTTCATATCAACATTTTCTCCTCTCCTAAGACCTGTGCATGTGTGCAGACTTCAAATAACCCTCCAAATAAATATGGAACCATTTATTAATCTTCTCTAATTTAAAAAGTGTCTGTTTATTATTTCTGCTTCGTACAATAATTAACGAAGACCCGGTGATATGAAATGGTACGCGGCCATTAAGGCTACCTTCTCGAAAATACGTGATCCTTCTAGCTTGCTGACGCAACGTGAAGGCGTTAGGGGCGTGGATAAGGAGGAGTCAACCATGAGGTTATAAAAACGCTGCAGCTGCTACCATACCGCCACCTTCTATGTCCCTTCAATCGGCCTTATCCCCCACCCCCCCACGACCGTCCTATGTGGCTGTCAAAGCAGTGGGTCCGATCACGACGCTAACACTGGAGCTGTAAAATTAACGACTTGGTAAGTTCATCTTTTTCATCTGACTATTTTTAGAAGTCTAATTAAAAGTGCACCTGTTTTGCTTTGAATGCTAATGACATGCGCTACCAATGGTGCAAACTGTGTACAGTACACTGTTTATTTGGCTTTAAATCTTATGCCTTGTTTCTTTTGCTAGAAAATGACCAGATAATGTTTTCTTGATGTTTTGCGTTGGCTACTCAAAACCAACACGAAACACTAAAAGCCAATTTTACGTCAACCCATACGCAGCTAGCTAGTTTTGACACACACTGTTTAGCTTGAGGAAGGCATTGTGTTTTAAAATCTACGACGTATTTGTGCCTACAATGTAAAGAGTTTTCAATGCAAATTGCTTGGCGTGCATATTATTGGTCGGATTTATGTATTTCGAATACCTGTACTTGGATGCTTTATTAATCGTTGTTTTTCTGTATTTAAGATAGTGCCCTCTAGATACTTGCGATACTGTACTTGTGTTTCTGGGGTAATCGCATTGCATTTGTCCGTTGTCGGCAGGGCTCCGGTTGAAAGCGCCGCAGAAAGCTGTCCAGCCCGCACCAGTGTGATCTCATTGCAACTGTCTCAGAAACACCTTTGTTTCGGAGAAAGTGCAATCGGATAGGCCAGACACCACTGCCGCAGCCGCCGCGCATCCTCCAAAGAAAACGAAATAAAATCGCCCAAATCGAAGCAAAATGGTGCAAAATAAGATCACCGAAGTCACTGGATTCCATCGCTCTTTTAAGGTGTGTTAAATTTGTGCGTGTGCGTGTGCGTGTGTGTACTGCCAACTATTAACAGATCTCTTCATCACACTTTAATACATGGGTGGATATCCAGCTACATGAAGTAGTACTCTGTATGAGTGTAGTGTAATTTGAATTTTGTGATATGTATTGGAAAGAAAGGGGCCAATAGCTGCACTTGATTCTAGTTGAGCACAGCTGAGCCAAGAAGTTTTATCTATTGAGGAAGTTAGGGCTGTTTGCTGATGTCACTGTCTTACTTTCCAGGGCCAAAATCCTTTTGTGACAGATGACTTCACCAAAAATGGATCTCATCTTATTGATTCAACATTTGATTTTGATTCTTCCCCAAGACATGGTGGGTATTTTATTTTTTTACGCTGGCCATCTCATTACGCTATCGTAATGTTATTAGTTGTGCAGTGACCCATTTGTAACAATTGCTCAGCTTTGTAATAATGTAGCCTCTTTTGTCACAGATATACCTTCCAGCCAGCCCATAGACATCCCTGATGCTAAAAAGAGAAACAAGAAGAAGAAGCGTTGCAGGGCAACAGACAGTTTCTCTGGACGATTTGAGGGTACGATCATTTTGTGTGGACTGTGGCTTGATGTCAAATTTAGTCTCATGAACAGAATACTTCAAAACTTGTTCAACCTCTCCATAGATGTATACAGACTGCAGGATGAAGTACTGGGAGAGGGTGCCTATGCCAGGGTGCAAACATGCATAAACCTTATCACCAACAAAGAGTATGCTGTCAAGGTAAGACATCAGTCATGTTGTCTTATTCCATCCACTTAAGCCTAAATGTATGTTTATTATTTAAGTCACTTGCTAAAGGCAGTTTTGGTTCAGAAGTAACACATTCAACTCTTTACATCAGCTGCCGCATGACTCTCTTTGTGTGTGCTACTGCTGCTCTGGAATTAGCTGCAGTCAGCAGGCACGCCCCTTGCTGTTTTTACATGCAGCTGGCCTATCACAGTGCAGCGAGGGATATACCCTCCCATTCATCCGACTCTTATTGCCCGGAGAGTTGAGAGAACATTGTGTGCTGCCAAAACAAAACCCTCTTATAGAGGAGGAACAGTGTGGGTGGCGCTGGTTGAAGATTGTGACCCAGGGTGTTTACATGCTTTTATTTCCGCTTTTTTGCTCTCTGCAGGAATTTTATTATTTTTTTTACTTTTAAGACACATCTTGATTAAAGGACTTCTTCCTCTTCTAAAAACCGCATATCCTCACGAGGCAGCAAAATTGCGATGTTTTGCTTTACATTAATTATTGACACAAATCTTAATACACAAATCAAACTGGTCTCAAGCAAAATAATTTTGTTGGTTCTCTACAGAACGCATACAGTATCCTTATTATAGAAAAATGAATAATTAAGAAGACTAGGGGCAAGCATTTGGTCACATGATGGCAATCTGTTGCTGTTTACGCCGTGACGTGCTGGTGGATCCCCATGGGACTTTGTCATTGTGATGGAGGAAGCGTGTGGAGTAGGTCATTTGCTTGTTGAAAGGGGGCTCAGACTGCTCCTGCCAGATGTCCCGTCTACCCCCCCCCCCCCCCCCCTCAGTCGGGCGAGTTGCAAGTGTGGGCGCCTAGCGTCACAAAGTACAAGCAGCAGTCTGTGCGTATTTAACACCTGCTTGACTCAAATTGTTGTTTGATATGTATGGGTGTTTGACTGTCCTGTTGTATGAACTTTTGTGCTGCTGATGCGGACTGAATGAGTGCTAGTGGCTTTAGATGGCTCACAGCCCTCTTGTCTGTGCATTAATCCTAGACGCATGGCAATAGTGTGCTTCAAAAGCAACTGTAATCCAGCTACCAGGAAGAGACACATGCACAACATCCAAGCAAACAATAACCATCCAGGGCTGGAACATTCAGGCCTTTTGCTATGGTGTCAGCAGTCTATCGTTCTCTTGGCATGACGTTCAACTGATGGTGGCCCCTGAGTGGTTAACCCCCCCCCCCCCCCCATAGCAGAGTGCAGTTATATTTAGAGAGTGTGTTTTGTTTTTACCGTCAACAGTTTGGGATTAGCCCATGGAATGTTTCAATGGAAGAAAACCTAAGCGCATTTAAGATTTAATAAGACTGACACATGGGACTAAATATAGAGATGCTCTGTGACTTTGTTCGTTATCATGGTTTGCCTGGCAGCATTGAAAGTAGGTTAAAGTATCGTTGCAAGTGTGCCACAGGGTGGGGTGCCTTTTGGGAAGCAGGGGAATTAAAGGGCTGTTATTAACTTGGCACCACATATGGAACATGTAATCTACTCCCTGTAGACACTCAAAGTTAAGCATACCATTCTCTGTGTGTGTGTGTGTAGGCATATGTCCTGTATTTTTAGCTACAACTTTCCATAGGAACCAGTCAACTGAGATCTGCCCTTTCTTTCAGATAATTGAAAAAAGACCAGGACACAGCCGCAGCCGTGTTTTTCGTGAGGTCGAAATGCTCTACCAGTGCCAGGGCCACAGGTACTGATCTTAATCACCAACTCAACGAAATACAACTTGATCACTTTTGACTCTTGTTCATGGTGTAATTTAACACTTTTAAAATGATGATGTGATGAATCAGACGACACTTTGCTTGACTGGCTTTACCTTTACTCTTTTGTTAGTAACATCCTGGAATTGGTGGAGTTCTTTGAAGAGGAAGACAAATTCTATCTGGTGTTTGAAAAGCTCGGAGGTCAGTGAAATTCAGCTGTTGATTTAATTTTGCCCTGCAAAACATGTTTTTTTTTTCCGTCTGCTTAATGTAAATAGCTAATGTACTCGTGTTCTCTCTCCTTAGGGTCGATTTTGGCACACATTCACAAGAGGCAGCACTTCAGTGAGCAGGAAGCCAGAGTTGTCGTGCAGGACATAGCTAGAGCTCTGGACTTCCTGCATAACAAGGGTGAGCACAATCTCAAAAATCCTTAACACTAAAGTTACAACAGACATAGTATAACCTACCGGTAACATACTCTACATCTATTTTTAATATTCATTAGAATTATTATTTTACTTTTTTTTGCATTTTGATAACCAAATATTGAAGATTTGCTTGCCGTTTTGGCCGTGATGTACTAACCAAAAGTGTGACTGTCTTGTTAATTTCTAGGAATGGCTCACAGAGACCTCAAACCTGAAAACATCCTCTGTGAAAGTGCAGACAAGGTGAGTCTGTGCAAATATTTTCTGTGTAGTTCAACTAATGGGAACTAGTGTGGCAATTAATAGATTGATAAGCTGCTCTAGCATGGTGATTACAGGCCAGGTAAAGATAGTGTGCAAAGAGATCTACATTTGTACTTGGGGCTTAATTGATTTAACAGGATATGAGATTGTTATTCTAATCTTGTATTCCTCTCTCAGATTTCCCCAGTTAAGATTTGTGACTTTGACCTGGGAAGTGGTATCAAACTGAACAGTGACAGCTCACCCATCTCCACCCCTGAACTCCTCACGCCTGTAAGTTCATGATTAACTTTTTTTTTAAATCACGTTTTATTAATTATTGTGGTAAGGTGCTACATGGATGTGGCAATGACGAAGTATCATTGGGTTCCCACATGCCGTAATAAATAGATTAAATTAGATAACATGGACCTATTAGATTTTATCCATGGTAGAGTACTGATACCCAGCCTTATTTCAAGGTACTGAGATGGTAGATGTTTAACAATCAGGAACTAGGAATTAGAAATCGGAAGAATAGAAAATTACCGTCAGTTTCAAGCAGTTTTAAGGAAAAACGCTGTATTAGGATATATAGTTCTCTGTAAAATTTTGTCAGTTTTTTAAAAAAAAATTGGGACGCAGGGCGTGCGTGGGTTCTATATATCAAAAGTACTATTGGTGAATACTTGATTTGAGTACTGGTATCCGTCTGGGGGGGAAAAAAGTGGTACGGAATATCCACAATGGATCCAACTTTGTCATTTTGCAGAGTACCGGTACTGATGAAACAAAATTTTGTTAAGCATCTACAGAGATGCAAAGAGATAAATAAATTCAAAAAAGTGAGTGTATATATTTGGCCGTGGCTTGGCAAAGTGGATTTATTTGAGACAATTTGTTAGGGAGGAAAGTTTAAAAACAAAACAAACTTTGACCTACTTGTGAAACTGTGCAAATCTAATGTTGCGTCTTGGGTTAATTGTTGTTTTGTACCATTTGTGCAGTTGTCTTCACCATGCAGATAGGCAATCAGGCTTTAAACTTCCATTATCAAGTCTAGGCTCCCTGCCCATTGGTCACTGGGTGGTGTTATGAACAACCCGCCGATCTTTCATTGGCGCTTGACTGGCAGCATTCTGTTAACCTTATCACGTCATGGTATCAGCAGATCCCTGTTAGATATCCTTCAGTGTAAGGTCCACGTCCTACTTATTGACTGTCAATTCTCAGGCCCAAGAATTTGAAGTTATGATTTTTCAACCTGGCACCATTGTCACAACAGAAGCAAAGTGTCCAAAAGTGGGATGTTTGCCATGTAATTGTTCTGTTTTTTGCTACGTGTTGACACAGTCTGAGTGTACGTCATATATGGACAAGAGCAGATGGAGGGGGTGCTTTAACCTGCAGTTGTGTTTTCGGGGATGTTTACATTGGTAACTTCAGCTTTCTATTGAGAAACCAGAGTTATGTTATCTACTGTACTGCAAAGGCGTTAGGAAGCAATGTAACCGCCTTGGAATGTAATGAGGCCGCAGAGGGAACTTCCAAGGCTGTTTTGTGTTGTAGAAAAAGAGTGCTTTCAAAACCATGCACAAACCTCTGTCAGGCGGTATAGAGACATCCACCCTCTGCTTATTTAATGCCCCATGGACCAACCCTGCATTTTTCTAATGTTCTTTATACAAAGCAGATCAACAAGGTTTTTCTACAATGTTTTTGTCCTCCCTCCCATACCTAGCAACGGAGACGTGATTGGCTTAGAGGAGTGGGAGGGGGAGGGTCAGCCTGCTCATGCGCCCTAGCCTGTTTTTTTTTTTCCTTTCCCTTTGCCTTGGTCTCAGGAACAATGTTATCTTATTTTCATCTCTATTCCTACTCATACTTCATTTGTACAGTTGCTGTTGCGCAACATTGAGATCTTTTTGCATCTATTGCATGTACTTGTGGTGCTATTTAGTAGAATTCTTTTCAAGGCTGTTGTGCCGTTTATTTTTATTTTAGAATGCTTGTTATGTATGAGAATGTAGGTATGACGAACCTTTCTAGGAAAAGGCTAAAAATTGTTAAAAGCTCCACAAATGTCCAACATAAAATAAGAATGTCTGCTCAACTATCAAAACTCTCTTGTGCAGTATTAAGGAAATGGCAGGGACTGGAAATGTTGGACAGAAGCAGCCCCATTGAGCCAAAACTGAAGCAGTTATGGCCGCTGGCCCATTTGCAAGTTCCTAAAACCTCACCAGGTAATCTTGTTTACCAACATCAGAGGTGTGGAGCACAAGTGGCGTCATGATGGGCTGACTCGTCACATGCTCCCGGGAAAGCACCAGCTTGCTTTATGAACAGAGCAGGAAGAAAAGTTTGTGTGGGCGGTGGATATACTGAGTGTGCGAGTTCAATGTTGGCCTTGGTGCTCTTATTTCACTGGCCCCTTCTCTTTTCTGCTGTTGTCAGCAGCAGTTGCACATGGACCAAACAAACCTTTGGCATTTTCAGCTGCATTCAGTTTTTTTTTTTTGTCTGTGGAGGCAGGCTTACCAGACATGTTGATGGTAGAAATGTGGGGGTTGGGATTTTCTCCAGCGACAGAAGCAGCTTTGTCTGTGCTCAAATTCCTGTGCAGCACATTTCATGACATAAATATGGAGGAGGAGGAGCTGCTGGGATGTTGTGCAATCGTCTTGCTCAATGTAAACATGCACCCTACAGTTGGAAAGCGAGATGAGTGGCCCCGGGTTTGCAAACCAAAGTCAACCCCAAAATGTTTTTCAAACGTGTTTTTTGCAGCCCCTCTACTGCAAACACTATTCTTTTCTGATTAATATGAAATAAGCTGCTAAATCCACCGTTTTTATCCATCTCGGGGCAGCCATTTTAACACTTGCTGTCAACTGAAAATATCGGTGTTGCTCCGGGCTTAAGGTAACGTCCAATCACGGCTCAGCTTGCAAATATTATGAGCAAACTCAGGAAACTGGTGAACTGTGGTTGGTTGTTACCTGAGCTCTGAGCAACTGTGATGTAATTCACTCGACAGCACGTGGCAAAATGGCCGCCCCCTGAGATTTTGCTGCTTAATTCATATTCTACAAATCCAGTATTAATCAGAATGCTGTGTTTAGCAGACTATTGGAGGCACGTAGAACACATTATTGTAAAGAAAATGTTTGGCTTAACTTCCCCGTTATGCTGAAGGCTTACAGTTTAAGTGAATAGGCCAATGACTGAATAAGATGTATGCGATCCGTATTCCTAAATTGTCTATTGCGTGTATGTCACTCGGGCACAATACAATTTTAGAATGAAGATTCTTGTGAACTAGTGACCTGGTCCTCTTTGGTTCCATTAGGGCACCACTTGGCGTTTAAAAGTTATGCAAGTGGTCAGGGCTCGGCCCAGTCTGTGGTTTTGCTGGAGAGCCAATCCTCTTTGCTGGGCTCAGTGTTTGGCCTAATTCCTGTCTTGGATACATAACAAGGCAACGTCAAAGCTGAGGCCGCCTGCCTTTGCCCTCAGTCCACTGTGTACTTTGTGTGCAGCTGGATGGTCCAAGTTGTGACTTAATGTTCCTGCAAACCTGCCCCATTTGATGCTGTGCAGGGATGTTGCACAACATGTTTTTACTTGCCACACAGAGAGAAGCTGCGTAGTTCCTTTTTTTTAAACTGGCCCATCCTTCTAGAGCATGTGACTCTCACAGATCTCCCCAGTTTAGGCCTCTAGCTTCAACACGAGGTGTCAGCTGAAATGAGGAATGTGAGGAGCAGCAGCGAAAGAAAACACTTCACTGTTCATGTGTTCTGCAGTTTGTCAAGCCTGTGGCTAACCGATGCCTTTTCTTCCCATCAGTGTGGCTCTGCAGAGTACATGGCACCCGAGGTGGTCGAGGCCTTCAGCGAGGAGGCTACTATTTATGACAAACGTTGTGACCTCTGGAGCCTGGGAGTCATCTTGTACATCATGCTGAGTGGTTACCCACCCTTTGTAGGCCACTGCGGGGGTAACTGTGGCTGGGAATTGGGGGAACCCTGCCACAGGTGCCAGGTGAGATTATGGAATAATCACTCGGGCTTTTTAAAAATGTTTTTGTTGGACCGATTTTTAGATTGACAAGATTTATCATGTTTATTCTAATTGTACCATATATTTCTTTGATAGCTTTAACGCTATTATGCTAAGCTATATCGGGTAGCGACGCGGGTTTCGCTTGCACGGGGGTTGCTTCAAGCCGAAGAGGGGATGCTCTGACAGACAAAAAAAAAAAGTTTGAACATTACTAGTCAATCTGGTGACCGGAGGTTGTGTTACTACTTTGGCTGATGCTAATTTGGTTGCCAGTTCAACAGCTTTCACTCACTATTATCAAGCCTGTTTTGTTCAGTCCCAGCAGCTATGGGAAGCTGGCTTTGTCGTTTACCTCGCGCCGGTCTGGTCCCACATTGTAACATTAGAAATGTGCCGCTAGAAAAGATCAGCTTGTGTTTATTCTAACCGGCATCCGTAGCATTAAGCTAGTAGGACTACATTTCAATGATTCTTAGACAGAAACAGGAAGTAGTTCTAGACATAAACATAGACACCAGCTAGCAATTGGATGCGGATGAAAATACGTACACAAACATAATGGAAAGGAATTGGGTTTAAAGATAACCTGGCAACATACATACATGCATATAATACACAGTTGATTTTTGATATGGTCAACAAAATGCTCTTTTCCTCCCATAGAACACCTTGTTTGAAAGTATTCAGGAAGCAAAGTATGAGTTTCCTGACAAAGACTGGGCTCATATCGCCTCAAGTGCCAAAGACCTTATATCCAGACTACTGGTTCGGGATGCCAAAAATCGCCTTAGTGCTAGCCAGGTGCTGCAGCACCCCTGGGTGCAGGGGGTGAGTGTCCAACCACTATGCTAACTCTGTAATTTTGCTTTAGTAATGGTGAATATTGTTTTAATGGGCTTAATCTTCTTTTTTAAGGGTGCACCTGACATGTTTCCTGCACCAGTTTTTCATCAGAGGTGAGGCAGTCTCTGAAAGATTTTGATATTTAACACTTTTTTATAGCTTGTGAAACTCAAGTAATTTCTCCTGTTCTCCAGAAGCGGCAATGCGAGGGATCTAACATTCTTTGCGGACAAGGCCATGGCTGTGAACCGGCAGCTGGCTGAACAGGATGGCATGGAGGAGCAGCATCAGCTGGAGACCCCCTTTGTGGTCACCGCTGCCAGCGGCTCCTCCATGCGCCTCTCTCCTCCTTCAAACTCCAAGCTGGCCTGGCGAAGACAGCGCAGCAGCCAGCGCAAGGGTGGCCCTGTCTCCGCTGCTGAGCTCCGCCAGCTCTTGGCCCCTCTCGTTATTGTGGGGGACTGTGCCTGATTTTTGTTGACCTCAGACCTTCTGCGAAGATCGAAGACCTGCTCCTCTCCTTGCCTGTCTCTGACTCTAACTGGCCTTGGGCCCTCGCCGTTCAGGCTCTTCATGCCTCGCTGTAAGGGGACTTCTAAATGCCTTTTGACCTTCTGCAGCACTTCTGAAGCACATCAGCCCAGGGCCTGCAAATATCGATGCAAGTCTAGGATTTTGGGGAGGGAGGATAAGAGAAGTATTTTTGAATTTAAGTTTTGGTCCCCCCCCACCCCCCTTTCCTCTCAACACTTATGTTTCAAACAAAGCTCAAGACACCAAAGGACAACCTCTCGTGCTGCTCCCACGTTACAACTGGATCCACTGTGAATTTGGTTGTCTGGAATGTTCTCTTTGCTTGTATGTGTATGCACAAATGGTCAATCTGCACATACATACAAGTTTATGCAATATGCCAAGATGAAGGTGTACATAGGGGGGTTGGAAGAGCTGTAAGCCAATGCTGTATGTGCCTGGAGCAGTTATTGTGTGGCTGGGGATTTATTTATTTTCATCTTCTTTTTAATTTTGTTTTTCTTCCTCCACTTAAAGCCGAAATCAAAGTAGAGTAAGTTTTGGAATGAATTTGACTTGGTGACTACGCAATGAAGGCTCCAAGAGCAGAGAATGTCTGTACACTGCCAGCCATGATGTAATTAGTACAGTTTGGGGGGGGGGATTTTTTTTTTTCTTTAAATACAGTTTGGATCAATGCTATCATGATCAGTTGCCATACTGCATCCTTGAACAATATCTGGTATGTTGCTCAGAATAATGACCACAGTAAAATTATTTTTATTTAATGTAAAGAATTTGTGTCCCACAGCCACACTCGGCGCTTATGATTTCTCATTTTTGTACTTTTTTTTTTTTTTCCCTCAAATATGCAAATCAATGTATGCAACAGCGCTAACCTTTATATTTTTTGACTCTAAAGGTTAGAATTCTCTTTGCAGGATTTGAAAAGCACATTTTGGCCACTGACCTCTGTCATTTAATTGAATACACTTATTTGGACCATCAGCGTTTTTAATGCGTTGTACCTTTTTTAATGAGACATCCATTTCCAAACATTGACATAATTCAACTTTTTTTTTTTTTCCCCCTCAACAAACTAAAAAAAAAATTAAAAAAGGAAAAACATTCCACAAAAACAAGCACAAAAAAAGTCTTCCACAAATATGTAGCTGTATTATGTTTACCTTATATTTTTCCATGTTAAAAACTCCATGTGAATTTGCCACTTTTTTTTTTGTATGGCTTTTTTTGTTTGTTTTTTTACTTAGTGATTGTCATGGAGGTGCTGTTGAGTTCAGGTGAAGCACCGGCTGTTTTCTTTCAGTTTGTTTCATGTATGTTAAGTTGTGACTATAAGAGTCGGCAGAAGTTTAAGTTGACCTGGAGCGTTCTTGCCCAGACAGATATTTTCTATTTGTTTTAATGTTCACGAGTTTGTAATAATTCTTTACTTCTCGAATGAAGTAGAAGTTCATTCTGAGACAGTGATAGGCGTGAAAAGCAATGAGTTCCGTTTCACTAAAGAGTGTTCAAGTCATGACCTGGCACATTGAAACATGCGTCGGAACCTAGTAGACAGGTGCTGACGATCCACTACCAGCACTGCAGTAATGGTACTCTGGAAATGGTTGCCTTTTAGTAAAGGATCCAATCTGCTGAAAACAGGACACTGTAATTGCTCTCAAAATCACCTGCAGATGCATCATGGAATTTTATGTCTTATAATAAGACTTGCATTTGTATATGCAGCTGTTCTCTATCTGGGAAATTACTTTGCTAAACCTAAATGCATTAAGCTGATGATTAAGGCTCTTTTTTTTTTTTTTTTTTTTTAAACACCTATGACAGTTCAGTATTTTTTTCTTTTTCTTGTCTCTTTGGAGCATCACAAATTTTGGACCGGGTTTGATACATGCAATCATGCATGCACACAAAGGGCCATATTCAACATCCTGACTGGTGTAATAAGAGTTCTTGGTCATGATCATTTCTACTTTTTTTGTTAAATGATAGTTTAAAGACTGTCTTAAGGGGAGAAAGTTATATTCTAAGTCTGTCACTTTTTCGTCATTTTGATGTAAGAAAGTGTTCTATTCATTCATGCGAAGTGTCAACCCCTTCCCATAATTTGAATGTAGTCCACAGGCAAAGAATTCACAATCCAGCAATACTTATCAAAGCCTTCCTAAGTGAACTAAAAAGTGTGAGGTAAACAATTCTGCCTGCGGTGGAAAGAATAAGCCCTTGAGCTGAAGCTTGCGAGCCAATGCCTGGTTTTAGCACCATCATGATGCCCTCAGGGGATGAAGTTTTGGAATAAATAAATCCGTAAAATACGAAACAATTTTGATTTAAGATAAGCACTTTACTGTACCATGTGAATGATTGCAGTTCACTCAAGGCAACACTTAAAACAGTTGTTCCAGAATTTTGTATTGTTTTCTAAAAAAAATTAAAAAGCAATAAAATGCTTTTAATAACTCAGGTGTCCGTGTGATATTTATTAATCATTGTGCTAAATGATTTCCCGGAAAGTTCAAAAGAGTTAGTTGGCTGGAAATCTGATACTTGGCATGTGCTCCCTTCTACCTCACCAGTTTCACATTAACTAGCATTATCTTTTGGCCAAGGCTGAGGCCATGCCAGCTGACTGTTTGCAGTAAATCATATCAGTCACATTTACTGATAGTTCAGCTGTCACGTGTCCTTGGCTATAAGTAAATACCAGCTCACTTTTCCCTTCACTCACTGAACTTGGACGCGTCAGCCACCAGCATGCCACTGTGGGGTTTTCCACAGGCGGGCCTTACTGTACATGACTGATGCAACCTGCTGCAAGAGCTATCGCCTTGTGTGCTTCCTGCAGACAGGAAATGACTTGGCTTCGTAAGGTTACATTAAATTAGCTTTATGTAGTTAAATACAGTTGTTGAGAAGAGAAATATGGAATGCTGCTATAAGTTTATGTCCCAAATGTATCTCCCTGGTGTCCTGTGACTTAGTGTTTCAAGTTTTAGGTGTGAATGGGGAGCAGGCAGGCACATGTGCAGTCTTTTTTTGGGGGGAGGGGGGTAAAGCCAAAGAAACAGTCACCCATCACCAAAATTATTAACACAATTAATGTACTGTATTTATTTATATGTATGAGACCAACATAAATGAAAAATACAAATGTGATGTGCCGGATGTGTTCATAATTAACAAATCACATTCAAACACACGTTAGAGCAGTATTTACTTGCCACTGTTTAACAGCCTCTGGAAATATTACCCCCACCCACCCCAAAAATAGTTCTGGTAAGCTTCAGAGGGATCTTTTTGTTCAAAGGTGAAAGGTCGGGAGAAGGGTTAAAAAAAAAATTCCAAGTCATTCATATAAATATTTAAGTGACTCATCATATTACATATACACAAGTTGTTGAACCACTAGTTTTGAAATCAGAATTCAAAGATAGCAGTTTGTTCAGCTGTTGTTCAAGTTACTGTAAAAAGGTTTCATACATATATATATATATATTTATGTATGTATGAAATATATACATACATAAATATATATATATATATATATATATATATATATATATATATATATACATAAATACATAAATACATATATATATATATACATACACATAAATAAATACAATGCTATCAACGGTATTAGGCTTCTTATTACATTAACAATTTGAACATTTGTTACAGATTTTAGAAATAATCATGAAATTTGAAATTTTGAAACACGATTTGCTTTTCCCGGCCACATAAAATGATGTGGTGAGTCATATCTGGTCCCCAGGCCTTGAGTTTGGAACCTGTGCCCTACAATAACCAAGACAAAGTCAAGACTGAGAACACATTTGCAAACTAAGTTTTCAACCAATTCAATGTAAGCCTATCAATAAATTATATTGACTGTTTATACAAACTTTCCAACCTGAAGGGTGTATACTGCATTATGAAAAGTTATATAACAGAAATAGTCCGGTACATACCGTACACATTGTGTAAGTTTTTTCTCTCTCTTAAGCAACATAGTCACGCCACTTATTGCCTAACATGTTTTCGGGCATTGCAAACTTAATAGGACAGGAGGAAATAAACTGATGCAACAGCAGTGTGACTTTTGTATAGTCTTTATGGGGCGTGACTGAGCAGTGGACTGTAGTGTGTTGCCCTCTTGTGGACGTTCTTAGTTTCACAGGTAAACACTTTGCGCAGGTATGTACAGATGTAAACTTATCAATGGGTGTAATGTACGTACTGCACACATAAAAATGCAGTGTATCATAATACAGTAGGTCTATTATGAATGCACTTTAATTGTGGGGTAATGGGATTTTCGTTGTGCTTAAAAAGGCAAGTGTGTATCTTAGGACACACTCGGCGCACTTGTGGCTAATTAGATAATTAAACTGTCCCTAATTGGATCGCTTGTGAGTGGAAAAGGCATAAAACCCCGCACATGTTTTGTGACATTTAAGTGAGCGGCACATAGGGATAGTAGGTAGGTATTCAATCCATGTCTGATGATGTTAACTTGCAATTTGCATACACACGTTTCTTTTAACCACGGTAAATCAAATCAATGTCAATGTCTTTGCCTGCATTAACAGTTTGAAAAACCTATCGAATCTTGTTGGATAAATTGTTATTCATGAAACTACTCTCAAAGTTAAAGTTACGGAAATTCAGCTTTTGGGCATAATTTAAGTTTGCTACTCCAAGTTGCACTTAATTTGACCTTTGAACTTTTTTAAATGCACATGTACAACTGTTCCATGTTTTAATGCTTTAATACTTGCACAACATACCTAATAAAGAGCTGAACAGCAGTCTCAACATGAATAGACTTTGTATCTAGACGGTCCTCTTCATGCGTCGTGAGACCAAGTTAATACTATTGCTAGGCTTTAAACAGGATTTTCTTAAAGGGACGCAGCCCCTGATTTGACCGTGTCAACTGTAGGTTAACAGAGACCGGAAGAGTCACAGAAAGTCAAAGTGGCTTTCATTCAGTTCTTACAGCAAGCTGTGCAAAAGAAGGCTACTGAAAACTTGGAACTGTTTGGCATGTACATTGAGATCAAACTTCACCTGTCAGGGTTAAGGGGCACTTGAGGTTCACCTTGAACATGTACCCAAAAGTGGAACATCCTTAACTTTGTGTGAGTCATGCTTAATTTAAAAGGTCACTGCAGTAATTGCCTAATACTGTGCATGCTTTTCTTACAGACTTGATTATCAGAGGACTTCCAGCTCCTGTGAAATAAATTGGTTAAAAAAGAGTGTCGCTTATTTAAAACACGCACACACGTTTGATATGCTACACACACGTTCGTTTTGCTATCTTTGAGTGGCCATCACACACTTGTCATTTGTTTGTCGTTCTACGAACATTGCACGTCTGGTTGGATACACATTTTATGATATCCGTATAATGCAGTACGAAATTCTGCTTTTAAATTTGGGGGGCGGTTGTAACGACCCGTAGTGTGGCACTGCGCCACATGGTGGCGTTGTTTTGTTTAGTGGCGCAGAGCTGTCACTTTTTCGTTTTGCATTTTTGAGCTGGGTGGTCGTGTACCGAACTGTATGCTTTCTCGTAACGCGTGATAGCGCTCATACTATTTCTTTCTCTTTCTTTGATCTTTTAATAAATCAGGACACTCAGCCTATTTATGCTCCCTGCTTGGCTATTTAGTAGTACCCGTCGATGGCTGTACTCGGCCCAAATCAAAGACGTGTTACAAGTTTAAATGAAAGCTTTGAAATTAAATTGTTAAAAGTTGTAAGAACACTGCGGTCAAGCCAATTGCTAGCTCGCGACACACATTTCATGACGAAGTTTTTTGTTTTATTTTCCCCATCGGCCCGTGCGAACGTGACGCTTCATGACGTCACCCAAATAAACACGCGAGAGCTGATGCGAGATTTCATTTCCGCCACAGATCCAATATGGCGCCGTAGAGACGTTGTTATTGTCCTAACACCCATTCAAGCTTTGTTATAGCTCCCACGAAAGAGTGGAAACGGCCTGAGAACATTCGCTTGGGCACGAGAGGAATAACTGGGAATAATGTTGAGATCAACCGGCTTCTTCCGTGGGCTTGACTGTCCGTTTTACACGGAATACATTGAGGGCAAATGCAGCGGCATTGGATGCACCAGACCCTACTGTCACTTCAGGCACAGCCAGCAGAGACGGCAGACTTACGGGGGTGCTGTCGAAACTAAAAAGCTCGACGCCGCCCAAAAAGGTGACTTAAATAAGCGTGTACTTTAGGACAATATGAATTTGAAAACCGCGTTTCTCAACTCTGGTCCCCGGGGCACACTATCCAGCCTATTTTCCATGTCTCCCGATTCCAACGCAGGTGACAATCGTTATCAGGCTTCTCCAGAGCTTGCTGATGAGTTGTCATTGGAATCACCTGCGTTGGGAATGGGGAGCTAAGGAAAACAGGCTGGTCAGTGTTCCCCCGTGTCTTGAGTTTAACAAGTTGACTTGGAAAAGATGTGCCCATCATAGACAATGTTAGCGTATGTTTGACAAACAAATATACGGTTTGTTTCATATTTTCAGAAACATATTCTTTCAAATTTTGTTTTTGCATAGCAATGTTTCAAACGTTGTGTTCTAAACACGGCCAGGCTCTGTATTTGGTACCTGGGCCTTTATTAGAGGCTACCACTTATTACCCAACTTGATCCTCCTAATAGTGTTTCTCAGTCGCTTTGGTACATTCATCAGAATTTAATTTCTCAAAGATTCCTGTTCAATTTTCACATCATTGTGCCCATAAAACTTTGCAAACGATTATGTACTATTCTGCTGTTTCCAACATGGATTGCTTATATCATGTATATCAAAATTTTTAATTCTCTGTTGAATTGCCCTGCACCTGACCCCAAAACATTTTGGCCTTAGTTTATTGCATATGACTTTTACTCTGTAATTTTTACAGTCTTGCATGACATACAGTTTTCCCAAAAGAGATTATCACATGTTCAGATTTTGTATTTTATTTTTTAGATTATATAGTTTTTAAAAAATTGTATGCAGTGTCTTTTATTTTCTTTATCACATTGAGATGGTTTTTCGAGTGAAATGTGAATATTGCGCAGTCTCTTGAATTTAATCTTCCACAGACACAAAGGTGTTACTTAAAAATTTGAATACTGTAATCGGGATGTAACGATAACAGCATTATTGTGATATCGCGATATAAAAACTGCCACAATATCGTTGTCGTAATGTCACAATATTAAAAGCAGCACATCTGTTGAAAATGTTAGGTTGATTTCTATTTGTTTATTTCCAGCACCCTCTGGTGACTAGTTTTTTAGTGCAATTTAATTTTCATAAGGAATGTTTTGGCCCTTCTATGTTTAAAATCCACGCTAATCGTCAGATAAAGGGGAACGTAATATGCTTGTGAACCATGTTAATATGTGGAGGAACTCAATGTGTGTGTCCATTAGCAAGTAAGTGCCTCAATATTAAGTGTTATTAGAGATAGTATTTTGTTTCTGTGCATTGCTGTTATGTACAAAAGCACAATATTGTGTTTTTTTTAGTATGAGCTCTTTTATTTATTTTTTACAATATCATAACCTTTTTTTTTAATATTGCTATTCTCCCCACAATATCGTGAAAATCATCGTATCATGAGGTGCATATCGCAGTGTTTCCCACACCATGTTTATTCTTGGGTGTGCCACCCAAGTAAACTTGGCATCACCCAAGAAGTTTTCAAGAAAAAATATTAAAAATATATATTTAAAAAAAGAAGAAGAAAAGAAAACATGTCGCGACCTGATATACCGCATGTAATGTTAGTTTGCCGTCACTTTGTGGATCGTGAGGCTAGAGGAGATGTAGTAACAGGACTGAGACAAACCTCCCCCCCCCCAATCCACCCCCCTTCTACCCACCCACCTCGCCGGAGTCCACCCACCCGAGTAGATTTCAAAACACTACATAGCAAAACACAGTGGGTAACACTGAATCATGACATTTGGACGTCGTTACATCCCTAGTAATCGTTCTCAAAACTTACCGGTAAGTGACAATTAACATCAGAACATACCTCCAGGGTACACTGTTATATTGAAAACACGATTGAGCAATTTGATGTCTTATCTATTCACAATTTATTTTTAACTCTCAAAGACTTGTTGTTTTGATGGCACGGACGTGTTCATTGACACAGATATTTACTTTTGACAGATAGAGAAAGAAAGTAGCCTTTGCACTAGAACTCGGTGTTTTGCTATTTGTGTGAACTGTCTTGAGAAATACACTTACTGTTTTGCAAAATTACTGCAATGTACCACAGCAACTAAGAAAATTTGTAATATCACCATTCACAACTATCACATCACAATTCTAAAAAGCATCAATACTATACAACACAATTTAACAGCACACAATTGTGCTACATACATCATCTGAAGTAGTTGAGAATATCTAACAACTTTACAAAAACATTAAACGCTTACCGGTAATTACAATTTTGGATGGGCGAGCACCGATACTGTATCTGGCTGATACCAGGCCTTATTTCAAGGTATCGGTATTCCTTCTTGTGGCCATTTTACGACTAGAAATTAGAAACATTTATAAGAATAGAAAATTGGCATTAATTTCATGCAATTTTATTTTGTGATGTAGGACTTCTCATAGTGTTTAAACTAGTAGAGAAGGCTTTGCTGGTTTTGGCGGCTCACCACTGGTTCAAAAGAATACTTCTATGCTAATACTAATTTTCACCATGAACCTGAATCTGAGAATTGCAATGTAAAGCAATTAATGTGTAAGGTGGACACTATGAATAGTTTTTGGGGTTGGATTCTAAGACTGTCTAAACTTTCTTCCTGCAGAAGAAGGTTATGACCCATTCAAACCTGAAGTTGTGAGGCCTCAAGAGCATCAGAATGGAACTTCGTCTCGCTCAGGAGACATCACAGACATTGTCAGTGGTGCTCTGGAGGTGGTCAACAAGGCCATCGAGGAGGTCCGCAATGAAGTGGAGAGGAAGAAGAAGAAGCTATTTCAGATTGGGGACGAACCGTATAGTGCCAGTAGAAGAACGAGTGCATCTTCCTCTGATGGTGTTCAAAGTCAAGCAGCAGCTACACACTTGGCCTACGACCCTGGCAGTTATCAAATGACGTCAGGAGGATATAACCCCACCCCTGTGTGCAACAAGTACACGTTGGATTCGGGCAGTCAAGGAAGCAATAGCAACAGCATGGAGTATGTTCCCACGTCATTAAAAAAGAATCCATCTCGAACACACACACACAGAGTCCCTTCTCCGCCCCCAAGTCCAAAGTACTCAATCAGGACATCTTCCTCAACATGTAAATACACTGTGGACACTTCGAGGCCATCTACAGACATGGAATATGACCCACTCTCCAACTACTCTGCAGGGATTGCAGTAAAGCGCAAGAACGATGGTAGCCTGTGCAATCTTATTGTGGAGGGCAAAGAGACACATAGACTCCCCGCAGCAAATGATGCCGTTGTTCCGGCTGTGAGAAAAGCACAGCAACAGAGCTTTGACGCAAATAAGTACACTTTCTCTGACTCTGATGATGAGAGCTCTGGAACCGAGTACAGACCTATTTCGCTAAGTAGTCTTCAGCAGAGAAAAGCCAATAGCATGGCAAGAGTTAGAAACAGTGTGAAGAAGGGGGACAGTGTGAAGAAGGGGGTGGCCAAGGGTGTTGTACATACACAGGCACACATGAATCAGGAAAACTTAGAGACAGGGGAACATGTGGAGCAAGATATAGGCCCAGAGCAAAAGAAGATAAAGATTGATAAGTCGGAGAAAGCAAAAGTAGGTCAAACGTCTCTTATCAAAAAAAGTAGCAAGGACAAGAGCAAAGAGTCACTGGAGAAGTCTCAGCAAAAAGACTCCACAAAAAAGGAAAACAAGACTCATGGCAAGAATGATGATCGAAAGAGCACTGTTAAAGTCAAAACTGCTGATAAAGTTAATAAAGAACACAAAAGAAGGGATGGAAAGATTAATTCCAAAACAAATTCCAGCAAACAAGGTAAGGACACAGAGAAATGTGCGAAGGAAAGCAAGACGTCCAAGACTTCAGACAAAGAGCCAAGCAAGCAGGAGAAGAAACATAAAAACGGTCAACTAGATGGTAGTAAAAGAGACAAGGATGGAAAGAAAGTTAGCAAAAGCAGCTCCTCAAGCACGAGCGCTAAGAGCAAAACTAGTTCTGCAATCAGCAAAGGTAAAATAAAAAACAGCGCTAGCCCGAAAAGCCTGAAAGGCCTGGAGCAGAAACGAAGAACTGTAAGTCTGAGTCATGCTGATCTTTTTGGGGATGAGAGCGCAGAGGAGGCCGACCCGATCGTGGTGGATGATAGCGATGACGAGTCGGAAGAAGTACTCGTGAGGAAATCTGCTGACACTTTAAAGAGGAGGCAACTGAATAAGAGGAAAGCCTCAGAGCTGGCTCTGTCTTCCTCTGAGGATGAGAATGTTAAAGTGGCCGAAAGTGGCGGGACGAATAAAGACGCTGTAGTGGACTTGTCACTTTTCCAGGATGAGTTTGACTCAGATCCCATGGAGGAGTGTTTGCGGATCTTCAATGAATCCAAGGATGTCAAGAAGGAAGACAAGGGAAGGCAAGCTAAGCAGGTAGTACTCTTATTGATTCTTCACGCTATTCATTTATTTGGGTAAAATGTTTGGTGTCACGTGTTTTTGCTGTCAGCCATCCAGAGAGTTAGAGGAGGACACCGAGAGCACTTTAACCACTCTCTTCCCTGGTCAGAAGAAGAGAGTCTCACACTTTACTGCCAAAGGAAACGTAAGTTGACCTCATCCTCCATCTCTTTCCTAATCATGTGAACACTGTTCCCATGTTCACATTTGTTCCCAAACTTAACATCTTTGATATGATTGTAACATATTATCAATCAAGTTTATTGATATAGCCCTTAATCACAAAATAGTGTCAAAGGGCTTCACAAGCCCACAGTTGACAAAGATTGTGACATTGCCTGATCTAAACCCTCCAACCGGGCAAGGAAAAACTCAAAACCCCGTTTGGGCGGAAAATATAAAAAGCCTTGAGGAGAAGGGACCGCAGATCCCCAATCTAAGATGAGCAGCCTGTAATGGATGAATGGAAAATGGGCAACATTTAACCTATAATATGGTGCTATTATACAATGTTAGAGCAAAAGGCATAATGTCCTGTTTTTGTTGTTGTTTTTTTGCGAGAAACACATTTTTTTGTGTATGTGTGTGTGGGAATGAGGCCCTATTTTTTTTAAAACAAGGTCTTCTACTCCAACATAGGCATAACATTATGAGAAGAAAGTTGTATTTTTGAAATTCACCTGTTATATGACTTTCTTCCCTCATATTTTTATGTCATTTATGTCATGATATTCAGAATTTATCTTCATAAAATGCAACTTCATTTTCCAAATAATATAACTTTTTATTCCTTTAAAATATAATTAGTAAAAAATGATATTAGCTATGTTTTTTCTCTAAAAAACAAACAAAACACAACTTGTTCATACTAATCGCATTTAGGGACCCACATTGCACATACAGTTGTTATATTTATTTGGCATTTACCTAATGATGGCTTCCTTGGAAAAATGTCTCCCAAAAAGTTTGGTTTAAATCTCCTATAGAGTACAAATGATTTCTTCATTCAAATCTACAAGAAGCAGTCATCTTAGTGCCACAGCACAGCTTTTTAAAAGTGAGGCTGAAACATGGAAAGATTGGCATAGTAATGAGATGTAGCGCCCAACTAATTAACCAGACAATTAATGTAAAAAATATGGGATGCATTAAAGATCCCCCCCAAAGCCACCTCCCACCCCCACACTAAGGACACACTAAACCTAAAAGGGATTCAACTCATCTGTCCACTGTTCCAACCTGAACCTTTTTAGGATGTTGAATATAATTTGTTTTTGTATCATCAATTTAGAGTTTCACGACTAAACTTATTTTCCTTTTTGTCAGACTGATGCATCTTCAAAGAATGTAGTCCGGCCGCACAGAAGACAAACGGCTCAGGAGGTTTGCTATCAGCGCATGCAGATGGCGCAGCAGCAAGCTGCTCAGCTTTCTGCTATAGTCAAACCACCCACACAGAGCACACTCAGCTCCAGCTCTTCAGGAGAGAGGAAGAGGATCGCACACCGTCCCAACCCCTTGACAATATCCTCAATGACAAGTATGTTATCAACATTTATTTCTATTGTTAAGTTGTGCTGTTTTCTCCAACTCAAATTTTCATATCATGCGTCCAGAAGGAGGTTGAATGCAAGAGCTGTATAAAATATGTAATTTTGCAACAATAACATGTTCATGTCACTGGCTTTATCGTGGTTGTAGTTTGAAGTGTATTAGTAATACCCCTTGTTTTAAATATTAAATAAATTTATTAAAATTAAAATTTTATTATTAAAATTAAATATTATTTGGTCTCCTCAGAAGGACAAAATATTAGAAACATCTTTCCGTACAATGCTGAAGTAGATCATGAACATTCTAGACTTTTATTTATTGTCATTGATGAGTATACTTGCAGATTACATTTTTCAACTGGGATTGGTGGGGGAAGGTCTGATACTGCGCCACTGTAAATGTTGTGCTAGGAAGCAACTTTACTATTGTACAGTCACCAGTAGATAGCAGCAATACACCATTCTAGATACGAGATCAGCCCAGTTTGTGAATTCACTGGGAGAAACCGCTGCATTTTGTGAAACCTACCTTTGTTCTACTGTTGAATATAAAACAACAGAAAAAGGCAGGTTTATTTATTTTTGGGGTGGTGAAAGGAGAGAGTCTATAGTTTCATTTTATTAGAGTCAGTATATCTACAATCGCTGCGCACCTGTGGGTCTTTAAAAAGTCAAAATGCTCTAAAATGGCTGACGGTAAATATTAAATACCTCTCTGATTATTTCAGTCTAAATTATGCATTATTATTTTGTTAATGGATCTTACTTATGTGTAGTTGTAATGTAGAGACTTAAAGCAACACCCTGTCCAATTAACTTATCCGTATATATTTGTTGAATGGGTATCTTATAGCTGATAATGGTAAATGAAGGTGACAAAAACCTTTACAATTTTAGATGTAATTCCCCAACCTTGACAACTGTAAATTTAGAATAATGGTGTCTGTTTTGAGAAATGGGTGAATAATTTTGTAAATTAAAGTTAATATTTTCAAAATTGTGTCATTTCCATCTTAAAGATACTTATTCAGCTAATAAATATTCAACTTGAAGGGCTTAACTGTGTGGAATATTCATAACATTATAATTCAACCCAAGAGAAATGTTTGATGGGGCTTTTATGAATGTTTCTAATGATTCTTGCTCTGAATATTTGGGCAGGTTCTACAGATGCTAAACCAGCTGGTAGCCTGCCTGTTCGAACCCAAACCACAGCCGGTATCTTGTCAAAGACCACATCCACTGTTGCACAAAAACGAATGGCTCATACACCTACCATGAAGGTATCTAATCTCTAGAATGTCTTATACAGTATTTACTCAATATGATTGGGGAAATCCTATAGACATGCCAGTTTAACTTGGACAACTGCTATCAGAATGCCTCTCTAAAGTCACTTTTCTACCATATGGTACAGTTTAGCCATATTAGGTATGGTACTACTACTGTTTGTGATGCAATGTGTCAGCAAGGCTGGATTTACACCACAGGTGAAAGTGCCAAATTCCGGTTGTTATGCCTACTGTATATAGCATTTTTTTTTACTGTGTTTATATAGACAAAACACATTAAATAACGTATATGACTACTTCAAGTCATCTTTATTTATAGAGTGCTCTTAAACCGCTGCCATTCAGTACATTGCACTGGCATATTTTACATGGCACTCATTGACTGATAGATGATACGTATCCCACGATTGGAGGAGGCCTGATATTATTTTGAAAAATTCAATTCCAAGTGTTTTTTTCTCTCCCTATCATGCCGCCAATACGCATTGTGCAGTGTGATAGCAAAAAAAAATGCCATTGTCACCTGCTCAATGCAATGTACACACGTGGACAAAGTTGTTGGTACCCTTGTGTTAATGAAACAAAAACCCACTATGGTCACTGAAATCACTTGGAAATAATAATAAAAAAAGGAACAATAGATTAAAAATTGTTGATATTAACAAAGTGAGGCATTACTTTTAAATTGTCCTCCAAAAATAATTATTTAAAAAAAATCAAATGAAACAGGCCTGGACAAAAATGATGGTACCTCTAAAAAGAGTGAAAATAATTTGACTAGAGGGACATGTTTAACTCAGGTGTGATTTAATTGGCGTCACAGGTGTCTTCAAACTCATAATCAGTCAGTTTCACTATTAAAATGGTGACAAATAGTCACTATTTAAAATTATTGCCAAGCTTGTTAAATGTAAAGGCTTTAAGACCATCTCCAAGTACCTGTGGCAAATATATTATTTCAGAAGTTTAAAATCCACAGCACTGTAGCCATCCTCCATGGATGTGGCCGTCCGCAAGAGGAAAATTGATAATGAATTGAAGATAGTTGGAAATGGTATCCAAAAAGCACAGAACAACCTCCAAAGATATAAAAGGTGAACTCCAAGGCCAAGGTACATGAGTTTCAGATCACACCATTCGTTGTTGTTTGAGCCAAGATGGCCTTGTTGGAAGACAACCAAGGAAAGCAAATCATAAAAAAATCGAGATTGGAATGTGTTCATGTTAATTTTATGTGTAAAATGTGATCTAATGCCATTACAATCCGTGTTCTTGCTTGCTTAGAGTTCCTCAATGAAGCGTCCCATCATCCCCATTGACTTTGGGTCCAAAATCCCAACTATTACTCGCCAGCGCTACCTCCACATTTTCATAGACGAGTGCATCAAATTTTGCCCATCAGAGGATGTTGCCTTCCAGATGGTAGGGATGTCTTGAGACTCTAAGCTGCTATATCATTTGGTTAAGTTGCCATGTTTCTTGATGACAGTGTTTCTCTGCCACAGTTTGTCAATTGAAAACAGTTTTTTTTGGTTATCAGGGCCTTGATGAGGAAAAGCTGGTGTATGATCGCAGTAGCAGCAAGAAAATCTATCTCAATCTAGCTGTCAACTCGCTGAAAAAGCTCCGTAACAAGAGCAGCTCCTGCTTCTCGCCTGCCATCAGTATGTCAGCACAGTCGTACATTAACATACACCATGAAATGTGTACTGAATGTATCATAATATTAGGCAGCGGCTAGACCTCTGTTTATACTACAAATTTATGTACATCTGTGTTGCTTTACAGAGGAGGAAGGTCTACCTCCTTTTCGGAAAGCACAGTCTCATCAGGAGGTTCTGGGAGGCCGCCTTGCAGCTAAGACCAGTTTCACTGTCAATAGGATGGGTAAACAACAAGAAGAGAAGCTCAATGGTGAGGTTTTTTTTTTGCTGTTTGATGCACCTTGTTTTTACCCGACTGCAGTACAATGCCTCAATAAAGGAAGGCCCATTTTCATACAGTTCCCAGTTGTCTACATCAGTGGTCCCCAACCTTTTTTTCACCACGGACCGGTTCATATATGTCCACAACTTTGGCGGACCGGCAACCCAGTGGGTTGGGGTTGGGGGGTTTGATTGACTGTTCATCGGCTGATTAATAAAAGGCTACGACAACAAACGCAAGTCCACTACCATAACAAGGGTAACAAAACGCGACTGAGATAATTAGCATCTTGACATGTGTCAAGAGTCCGTCGTAAACAGAGAGAATCTGGTCACTTTTCAAAATAAAATATTTTTAAGCCTCGGCTAATCTATTAACCGGAAGTACAGTAAGTTTTTTTATTCTTTCAACTGTGCGGCCTGGTCCAAAGGTGCCCACGGCCCGGTACAGGTCCGCGGCCCGGTGGTTGGGGACCACTGGTCTACATGACAGCATGATGGTGCCTCACTTAAAAGTGTGTCAAGACTGTACGTAAGAGTGGGTTGGAAGAGCTGAATGGCTTACTCATGGACTCTGGATTTGCTTGGTGATTTAATTTCACAGTTAAGAGATGGGCAGGTTCTCCAGAGACCCAACTACAGCACAATATTTGTATACAAGCCATTCGTTACATAGCCAGAAAGATCCTCCTCTATTCCTGACTACTTCATTTAGTTTTTGTTTTTTTACACATGAATGCCCCTGCCTTGTAAAATAACATCAGAGGAAATGTCAATGACACTGTAATCCTTCAATCAAAGGTCCTTATTAAGGCACGGCAGGGTAAAGTTAATGACCGAAATAAGGCTTCACATGCACGAAGGCCACTGCAGTCATTGTACTAACTGAGAAAGTACAAATAAAACTAAACATCAAGACTGCACAAAATTAGAATGGCCTGATATTTGTTATTTCACTCATTTGTGTGTGCTGGACTCAATTAAAGAAAATTGAGTTTTTGTCTTTTTAAAAAAAAATCCCCACTGTACAGTAATCCACATTTTAAACAACTCATATTTACACTTTGTCCGCCAAATTTGTAGTAAAACTGCTACCTATTTTTATTGCTTGCCTATCTAAATGCACATTAAACCTATTTGCTCCTGCTGCAACCCACCCAAAACGGGTCTGCGACCCAAACCAGCTGAAAATCAGTTAATTTGTTTTCTTAGTTGATTGAACGTTATTCTCTGCTACACTTTAGGAGCTGCACTTTACAGGAAGCTTAAGGCATATCTAATGACAGAGGAGCAGCTGCAGGAGCACGGATATCCTCGAATAAACCCCGAGAGCGCAGGCAAGGCTATTATATACAACCTCCCAGAGAAGAAGGTCAACATGGACCGTAAGTACTGTAAATACATAAGATTACACTCTACATGCACACACATCAGTGACGTCACATATGGCGCTCAACATTTTTTTCAAATGTACAGGTCACATTAATGATGAAGCAAGCTTTAAACCGAATTATCTTTGCCTCAACTAAAAAAAAAAAAACACAACAAAAAAAACAACTTGGCATTTGAACAGGACTTTATAGACTTTTACTTCCGTGTTTATGCTTCTTAAACTTAAAGGGTTCTTAATTCATCTTGCTAAGATATTTTGGATAAATGAGTAATTAATCTTTTGGGGTTTGGGGGTTATATTGCTTTTATTAGGACTAGACGAGTACCGATGGATCCCAGCCTTATTTTAAGGTATCGGTACTCGCAACGGTGACCGATGTGGCCATTTTATGATCAGGAGCTAGTTATTAGAATTGAAAAGAATAGAACATTGCCATTAATTTCATGCATTTTAAAGGGAAGATGCTATGTTGGGGTATATAGTTCTTTCTTTAATATTATCTGACTACTCAAGTTTTGAGTACTCGTACTGGTGAAAGTCTGAAGAAAAGTGGCAATGAACATCCCTAGTTTTTATGGTTTCCAATATTTTCAACCTTTTCATCTTCAGTTGACTTGGTCCTTACTATACTTGTTGGTTTATATATTTTGTGTGATTTTTAAGTCTGAGGCCCTTTAGTGTTCTTTGTGTTCCATAATCATC
This sequence comes from Vanacampus margaritifer, assembly GCF_051991255.1. NCBI lineage: Eukaryota > Metazoa > Chordata > Actinopteri > Syngnathiformes > Syngnathidae > Vanacampus > Vanacampus margaritifer. The sequence goes on from NC_135444.1 coordinate 6,277,519, forward strand.
CGTCTGTATATAAAATGCATAATGTTATCCGTGTAATTGAGTGGGTGATTTGATTGTTTTCCTTGTGTTTGTAGCATTCACCAAGATATGCTGCAGATGCGGTGCCGAGTATAAAATCAATTTCAAGGGTAACTGTCTTCGCAAAGAGGAATGTGCTTTTCACTGGGGACGTTTGCGCAGGCAGAAAGGTAAGGTGTTGTTCATGCATCTAAAGTGGTCAAAACTTTTGTTTATGTCAACCTCTGTTCTGTTGTGTTGGGTTGTGGCAGTGGCTGGAGGCTGGGAGACCATTTACAGCTGTTGCTCCGGGGCTGTGGGCTCTACAGGTTGCCAAACGGCTAAGGTATCTTCCAAAATCCAAATTCAAATTTTGCATTTCAAAGCCAATTAAAAAGGGTGTCTCTGTGTATTTTTTATTGTGTAAGTTTAGCTCCATTTATTTGATGTTACTCCACACTGCACATTTCCACAGCAACATGTTCAAGATGGGCGAAAAGAGTCATTAGAAGGCTTTGTGACAACATTCAGCAAAGATCTCCCACTAGATGGCAATGGAGGAGTGTTTGCCTTGGATTGTGAGATGGTAGGCTAATTAGTTTTGTCTCTAAACTACCCTGTGCCAATTTGTCCTCATCCGAAATGTTTCTCTCACTTTTGTGTCCTTGTAACCAGTGTTACACAAAGCAAGGCCTGGAGCTGACAAGAGTAACGGTCATAAACTCCGACTTCAAAGTCATCTATGACACGTTTGTCAAACCTGAGAGTAAAGTGGTTGACTTCAACACACGGTACAGTTTGTCCTCGAAATCCGAAATTTAGCTTGTACTGGAGTGAAGATCTGCCCATTGTAAACAGCATTGTGAAAAGAACTTCATGTTTTTTTTCTTTCACAGATTTTCTGGCGTGACAGCAGAAGATTTGGATGGCGCCACCATCACCTTGCGAGATGTTCAGGCTGTGCTGCTCTGTATGTTCAGTGCTGAGTCCATCCTGGTGGGACACAGCCTGGAGAGTGACCTCCTGGCTCTCAAGGTAGGCACCCCATCATTTCTTGTCAACATGTCATTTGATTGGCCATGTGCAAGTTACCAGAAGTGACCCGTATAAAATAACTTTGGCATGTCAAGATAGCAAAGAGCTACATAATAGTTTGTGAGCTAACACCTGTACATGCAGTTTGTTCTTTGAGTTTGACATACTGTAGTCAGTACATATCAAAGGTTTAGTATGTTTGTTGGAGAGGTTTTTTTTGTCTAGACGTTCTTTGTGACTGACTGGTGACCAGTACAGGTTATATCTGCCTTGCACCCAAATTAAGATGCGATGATTTGTTTTTGCAGTGTTTTTTTCCTGCTGACAATGGAAAATAAATCAGTCATTCTCAATTTCTTCCTTTACCCAATTCAGCTCATTCACAGTTCAATAGTAGATACAGCCATCGTGTTCCCTCACAGACTTGGCTTACCCTACAAACGTGCCTTGAGGAACCTGATGGCCGACTACCTCAACCGCATCATCCAGGACAGTGGTGAGAGAACTTCAACAAACTTAGCATCAGATGTGTTTTACTGTACTGAGCTTTATAATACCAGATATTCTAGACTATGCAATCATTTGTTTTATACAGAACACAGGGAATGTGAGAATACATAGAGTTGACTTTACTACTGCGGTGTTTTTGGCATCTTGTCTTCTAATCAGCCAATTTACTTTCAACACTTTACTCCTGCCGCCGGCAGACTATAAGACACTGTAGAGCAGTGAAATGTCAACAAAGTGATGGCCTTCATACATCTGAGCCGATCCAAGGGTACAAGTATAAGCTGATGTTGAGAATAGCGGTTAGCCTTGCTAGCTTCAGCTATTTTAATTGGTAGTAGAGTTAATATAAAATATTCATGCTAGTGGGACTGATGGCGAGGAACGAGGGTATGACATGAACTTCTTCGTCACCAAAATGTTGTGTCCAATAATGCACAGACAACAACTGTGTGATAACCAGAACTTTGTTCATATCACACCACGCACCAGAATCACAAAATTTGTCGCTATGACGCTGTGTTCTGACACTTGTCGCAGTACGGCACACAATCTTGTGGACATTTTATTTATTTTTTTATTTTTTAATGTGTCCGATAGCATGGACACTGCTAAATATGGACATCTATTCTCAAATACAATAAAAGAAAAAGTTCGATTTTATATTTTTGCCGTATTTTAATCATGTGTTTTATGTATTTCTGTGCTGGGCCGCCCAAAAGTCTCCATGTGAAATCAGTCTGTGGCACAAAAAAGGTTGGGAACCTCTGTACGGTACAGAAAAAAAATATTTCAATGAAGTCATCAATTCAACAACTTGACTTTCATTACATTATAGTAGCGAAGTCTAGTGTCATGTTTAAATTGCAGCGACATTTACTCTTCTGTGTATTTTTCAACAGAAAAGCAAAATTGCTACATTTCCACATTTATGTATGAGATACAGGAGCCATATTAAATATTCTCTCTTTACAAAAATAATTGTGCTCAGTTTTGATGCTGTTGAATAGATATTCAATTAGTCATATGGTTAATTGGTTGTTGTTTTTCAACAATGAATTTTATTTAGAATTGTGGTTGCAGTTTATGCTGTTGAAATGCACTGCATCAAACAACTGTTTCTAATATCATGAATAGGCTTTGGTGACTAAATAAGGTAACCAAAATGTTTGGATGAGAAGTTTGGGCTAAAATATGTGCCACCAGAAACGGAATTTGAATCATTTTTTATTATTGTTTAAAGTTGAATACGTGTATTGGAAAAACTGAATTGAAATTACATACATTGAATTTTAATTGTTTAATTTGAGTCATTCATTGCATTGAAAAACAGTCTGAATTGTAAAAGTTGAACTTATTAGTTACATTTGCTTGAGAAACAACAGTTTTTTTTTTTTTTTTTAATAAATGCAATTCATTTTGAATCTCTTTCGATTAGGTAAGTGGTCATAATGTTGTGGATAATTTGGGTAATGCATGTTGTTACACCAATTGAGAAGTCAAAATTCTGACTGCTCAAATTCAGTTTCCATCCAAATATTGCAAACGTTTTATGTGAATTTATGTCGGTAGCAAATGTCACCAGTGCATACCTTTTTCTTTTTCTTTTTTTTTTAACTGGAGGAAAAACGTAAAGTATGTCTTCATGGATTTCTTAAGTACTGAATTCATTATGTGACATTTTCCAAGCTGGTTAACAGCATCAGCTCTCATTTCTTTCTGGATTTATAGTTGAAGGCCATGACTCGAGCGAAGATGCCTCCGCCTGCATGGAACTGATGATGTGGAAGCTGAAGGAGGACGCAAAAGTCAAGAGATGACCTCACGCCACCCCTTCAGGCCTCACATGACGCCAAGGAAGGACATTTGGAGCTGTTGGGACAGTTTAGTCCAGTTTTGAGCACAAACAGGCCACAAGCACCTATTGTTGTGGCTTCTTGCCTATTACAGAGATAAGCAATAGGAGCCCTCGTCAGTGTTACTTGTATTGACAATTCAGTCCTCGTTTGTATGTGAGTCAAAGTGCATTTGTTTCTTGGTTTCTTTGAGCCATTTTAATGCCCAAGGCCTCAACAGCAATCGGGGAATAAAATACTTTGTGTTGTTCACAGGAGAAGGAGGGGGGGGGGGGGGGGTTGTCAGTACTATGACAGGCTACATTGCACTAGAGAAAAGCTCTTGACGTGTCTTCTGTGCGAGTTCATCTAGGTTAACGTGCGTTAACTTCCAGTGTTAAGGAAGTCACTTTTTTTTTTCATGTTGTGCATAAGTGCATTGCACTCTTGGTCTGTTGGAAGGTTACCATGGTCTTTCCACATTGCACCGACGTCCCGTTTGTAAAAGGCTAATCACGTTTAGTTAGCAAAAATGTGACTGAACGTATCATACTTGATCATATGAAGAAAACGCATTGTGTTTACTCTAAACCATTTAATATATTTACAGTATATGACTGTACTTTTCATGATCATGTCTTTCATGTGGGCTGCATGAAACCGAATATCAGAAAACTTGTATTTCTAAGCTTAGTATCATCGGCCTAAATTATTATTATCTATATGAGGTACCCTGTTATGTAGTTTGGTTGATAATGACCAAACAGTGCTGTAAATAAGCTCTATGCAGCTTTGTTTTGTATTTCTGTATTTTTGGTTGTTTATCTTTTCTATTAAAAGGGTATTAGTAGAAAGAGGTCTGTGTTTCCCCCTGGCAGAAATAGCTAGTGACAGCTCTGTCCCAAATACAGTGCAGGACATCTTGCAGTGCGCCCTCCCGACCGACTTTCCTCTCAACAGCAGGTGCAGCTGCTGTAAACCTCCTTTCTCCAGCAGATGTGATAAATGGGAGTGAAAGGCTAAAGTGAGAGGCCCATCCCTTGCCTATTAAGCTCCTCACGTCGCATGTCAGGATGCATTTCCCCCGGCCGGGCCAGAGTGCCCAGGTATGAAAAGAGCCAGATAGCTGGAATCAATAGTGACACAATGTTGCAGTGATAGGGAGGGGGGATTCCTAGTGTGTATTGACTGTTGCAGAGGATTTTTTTTTTTTTTTAAACGTGTGGAGCAAAGCGGCTTAGAGGGGTCGTCTTCATTATCAAATTCGATCAATGCTCGCCTTTCTCTCACACTCTCGTGGTCACCTTTGAGTAGTTTGGGTCACGCCGATGTGGTGGCTCTGAAATTGACCCCATGCTGAGCGACGGAGAGCTCAATTATCTCTGCGTGAGCCCAAGCAAAGAAGCACTTGAACTTTTTTCCATTATGTAATGTATCAATGTAACTACTGACTATTCTGATTACTTCTCTGATTACTACAGTTTTTTAAACAAAAACATTGTAAAAAAAAGAAAGAAAGATTAAATTCAAATACAATGTATAATATAGTCAAATGTGTTTTAAATTATCAACCACAATCAAGAATCAGGTCTTTTAGCTCTTCTAATCAGCAATGATTGCAGTGAGTGTACATGCAGAAGGTTGCATGGAAGTGGACCAAACTACCGGTATGCACAGTACTTAGAGAAGACAGCAGTGGTTAAAAAAATATATATATATACCTGTAAACATTTTCTTTCTGTGGTCCCAACATCAACCCTGAAGCTGTGCAGCTTCACCCACTATGGTTGCTCTTGACTTCCCTTAGACCAGGCCTGGGTCAGGAACCTTTACTGTCAAAAGAGCCGTTTTAGGCCAAATAAATAGCAAAAAAAAATCGTGTGTGGTGCCACAAAACAATAGAACATTGTGATGACGGAAACAGTGTGTTAGTCTAATAAACTGTGGGCCCAAGAGCTATATGGAGTTGCACCATAACACAAAAATATTCAGCATCCAATACTTTGAGATTCATTGTCCTCTACCTTTCGTTTATTTATTTGTGATTTTTCAAAGTTCATTTTTCATACATGTTTAGGCTTTTCTGTCAAATTTCTGACATTTGTGGCAATTGTATGGACATATGGTCCTTTTTGCTAGTAATTTTCAGAATTTTTGGGCGATTTTATGGACATTTTATGGTCATTTTCGAGTTTCTTCTTTTGTTTTTGGACATTTTAGTTATTTTTTTGAATGTTTTCTTTTTTTGTCTGACTTTTTAGGAAATTCCAAACATATTTTATGGTAATTTTCTGTCTTTCTTTTATTTATTTTTTAGACATTTTAGGTTACTATTTGAACATTTTCTTTTCTGCCTTTTTAAAAAAAATTCCATTATATGACATTTTTGGCAATTTCATGTTAAATTTCTGTTTTTCCTCTTCCATTTTGGACATTTTTAGGTAGTTAAAAAAAAAAAAACTTCCGTCCCACTTCGTCTGACAACTTAAAAAATATATATTTTGAAATATTTAATTATTCTTAAAAAAAAAAAATCATGACTTAATTTGAAGAATATTTTATCTTTTTTTTTTTTTTTTTAATAAATATATATATTTTTTTAAATGACTAGTTTTTTTTAGAGATCCACAGGGAGCCAGGAGAGGGACTAAAGAGCCAGATGTGGCTCCGGAGCAGCAGGCTGCAGAGCCCTGCCTTAGACCCAGTTGCCCACCCCTTACACTTGTCTTTAATCTTTAGCACTGTGCCAATTAAGAGGCTGATCTCGACTCAGCCTCGTGTATTGATCTGCTTTGTTAGGCTCCCGAGGGCTGAACATATAAAGAGCTAATTAGAAAGGTATATGTATCAACACACCCTTATAAGTTGACTGTATAGAATATTTATCATAACCCACTTGAACAAGCTGATGTGTAACATTTATTCAAATTATTTTGATATTCTGAATGAATGTACATTCTGAAACTACATTTATACAATGGTGTGTGCATGTGAGTGCACTTGGTCAATATCAGTGTAAGACTGGAGTGTCATAGCCAGTGTCAGAGCTCACAGCGTGATCCTGGCTGCTTAAGAAGACCCACTGACCCACCGCCCGCTCTCCCACTCCGTCTCAGGTCAAAGGCCAGCCGGCCCTATCGATTCCCCCCATCAAGGGCGCTTTAGTCCGCCCGCTTACCGCTCTTCGCCCAACTGCTCCTGTAGCAACATCGCCCTCCCAAAAGCCCCTCAATTGTGCGCCGCATGCCGATTGATCCAGTGGCTGTCCAAGGGGGCCTTCCATTCAGATAACTGACAACTACAAAGGTCCCCTCTTGACAGATCTTGTCAATATAAATTTCCACTATTGATAATTCATTAAAGAAAGCCGCGACATAAGGGGCCTTGCTTTAAAAACATCTGTTTAACAGGAGACATTAACCAAAAAAGTGGCAGAACAAAAAAGAGGAGGGGATAATAAGCCACCTTCTTGCTCCTCATTCCCATCTGTGCTCTATTAGACAAGTATATTAAAAGGGGAAGTCAATCCCAAAATATTCTATACAATATGTTGTATGCACCCCCACTAGTCTCTGATTAATATTGTGTTTGTGGAATATGTCTAAAGCAGAGGTGGGCATCGAGGGCCGGAGTCCTGCAGGTTTTGCATGTTGCCCTTCTCCAACACAGCTGATATATGATCAGCTCATCAGCAAGCTCTGCATAAGCCTGATAACGATCCTGTTGATTGGAATCAGCTTGTGTTGGAAGTGAGAAACCTCCAAAACCTGCAGGACTCTGGCCCTCGAGGACCGAGATTGCCCACCTCTGGTCTAAAGCAACCAAATACACCCTTTTTCATCTTGGGGCGACATTTTGCCACTTGCTGTCAGCTGAAAATGACATTGCAGGTATTGACCAATCACGGCTCATCTGAGTTTGGGCGTGACATTCGCTAGCTGAGCCGTGATTGGTTGTTACCTAATTGTGATGTCATTTTCAGTCGACAGCAAGTGGCAAAATGGCCGCCCCCTGAGATGGATAAAAGCAGATGGATTTAGCTGTTTAATTCACATTTCACAAACAAACTATTAATTAGAATGTCGTGTTTAGACTAGTGGGGGGTGCATACAACGTGTTGTTGTGGGGTTGACTTTCCCATTAAAAAACTAGGAGACAAACTATTTATTGAGTGTGATTGAGTTGATCATCATTATTATGAATGACTGTACTTTATTAAGTAATAATTTCATCCTGTGTATTTCAGCACAATTGATTATTAATACATTCTAAAAATGTACACTAAAAACTGTTGGGTCAAAAGTAACCCAATTATGGATAAAAAATGGACCGATCCCGGTCAACTTTCTGGGTTGTTTTATACAAAATGACCCAATTTTATACCCAAATAGAGGATCTGACCAATATTTATGAGTTGCTTTATGCTGAAAGACCCATTTCTTGACTCAAAGTTGGGTCAAATCGACCCAAGTAGAGGATCGGTCCATTTTTTACCCATAGTTGGGTTATTTTTGGCCCAACTGTTTTTAGAGTGTACAATTATTATTACACAGAGGCATGAGGAAAACATGCGTACAGAAAGTCCCAAATTGAGATGCTCCATCTTGCTGCCCCTATAAAAGCTAAAATGTAAAGAAAAAGAAAAAAAGATTGGCTGGCAACCAGTCCAGGGTGCACGCTGCAGCCCCTTGCTCAGTCAGCTGGGATAGTCTCACCCGTAACCCTAAATAGGAGAAGTGATTAAAAAATAAAATGGAATTGCATGTTCGACCAAAGAAACTGCTCTCGCCCACAGGCCACAGGGTCCCCAACACTACACTTGCTGGAAATTTACATCGAAAGGGACTCAAAATTGCAAAAGTTTCCCGCTTGATGTCATTAAGAAGTATGTGTTCACTGTTAGGCAGCTGTGATACAACATATTGTGTAGTAGCTACAAGCATGTATTCACCTGCTCAGTAATGTGACTGGCCTTTTTGTCTTTCATGCACTGTAATCCATGCATGTGTAAGCGGATCCCCTAAGAGGAGGATCACAGTTTTGGAACGCTTTTCCACCCAACTGGGGAGGGGGGGGTCCACTAACTACTTATTTTCTCACCCTTCAGTCTTCAATGCCAGCTACTTATGTGCAGGTGATTATAGTATGTGTTGCACCAAATCAAGCGGTTTTCACACTGGAGTTACTAAAGCATGCTACCTAAAACAGTGTGCCTATTGAAATTCACCAGTTACTCTTGTTTGTTCTGAAAATTTACTACAAAATATCTTCATTCAACTGTCTATCTCGATGTATAGTTGGGTGGCTGGCAGAACAATTACCGGAAATGCTTTTTCACAATTAGCCTAATTTTGGAATAGAATATATTACAAGAAAAAGAAGTGTGTAGTGACTTTCAGGAACATCCTGTATGTATTTTGGCTCAACAAAGCTTGGGAAACCGAAACCCTTCCTTATAGAAGTTATTTTTTCATAAGAGCACTGTAAAAGGCACACACCGTGACCCTGTAGTCGAATAATTATCCCTAAATTTTGCATTAAGGACGCTCTCACTTGCTCATGTGGGAACTTGCATCCAAGCAATGAGGGAACTGAGAAGAGACTTGATGACTACAAGATGAACTCGGTCAAAACCTTAGTGGCCTTCTGAAAGGGAAACGTTGGTGGAGGGAAGGGGGTACTAGTGGCAGCGAATTGAGACAGCGTTGGTGTGGGATGGTGAGGGTCACACACAAGCCTACTCTTTGTGTGCCTTTAATCCCCTCTAACCAACACATCTTTGGCCAGGTTTCATCATGAAAGTGCCATGAAATAACTACTTTTTTCCCCCTCCTCGCGCTAAATCTCCCTTAATCCTACGGGCTGCCGAGACAAAGGCCTCTGGGACCTAATCCTGGAGCTTTTAGTGGAGCTGAGGGGCTGGCCGACAGAGCCTCTTCTAAATGACTTATTTCTATCGGACACTAATACAGCTTGACAGCCAAGAGCAGCGAAAGGAGGAAGACAAAAAGGCCAAGTGGGATGGGGGGGTAAAAAAAAAAAAGTCCGCAAACATTTTCACATATTTTCAAAGTCTGAGCTGTTGCTTATGTGAGTGAGTGGAAGAAGTGAAGTCCAAGTATGAGTCTTCACCCTCTAAGTCAATATAACAAGGGAAAGTTATTACTTTTTCTTTTTTTCCTGTGATTTGATGACGTTACGCATTTTGATATATTTTAAGGCAAGGAAAGTTTATTTGTATAGCACATTTCATGTACAGGACAATTCAAAGGGCTTTACATAAAAGCATTACAGAAAGAGAAACAAAATATTATTCAGACATTGCAAAAATCATAATAAAATCATCTAAAATAATTAGATTACAATGATAAAAAAAACAAGCATCAGTCTAAATAAATTGAAATATTGCATGCATTTTGGTTCAAGACCATTTAGATATTGATACACCATTACAGTAATCTTTCCTACTGAAAATAAAAGTAAAATTAAAGTGGAACAATTTGGTATGTTTGATTTGATGCATTCTTTTAAATCAAAAGCAGACCTACCTAGTGTGATTCTTGGCCTTGATCATCATTTTTCTGTTTGTGCCCAATATTCTTTTAACATGTCTCATCACTGAGAGAAAAGGGGGTGAATAATTTCGCACACTCTATTTTTCAGCAATGTGCAGTATTTGTATTTTTAAAAAGTCTAAAATATTGTATACATTTTATTCCATGTCACAATTGTGTTGACTTTTCACCAAAACAAATAACAAATAAGATATTTTTTTATATCTTTATGCTTGAAGCCTGAAATGTGACAGAAGGTCAAAAAGTTCAAGGCGGGGTGGGCGTTGGGCTAATACTTTTGCAAGGCACTGTAAGTAGTAGTTATGATTTGTATAGTCCAAAAAGTACTTTCTGACACCAAATTATCAAATTATTTAATGCAGGGCAATAAACGCCACATTTGATAATATTCAAATAATAAAGTCACACGTTCAATGATGCATTATTTATACAGACCTGTACATTTATTTTTAGTGATTTGCATGTGACTTGACAAGGGTTGTCACTTTTATGTTTCCCATTACTAGCTCTTTCTCATGTACCAAAATAAAGTAAAACAAATATTTGAATTGCCACAGAACAATTTTGATGCAGCTTTTTCGATTGTGCTGGTGTACCTAATAAAGTGTCCTGTGGGTGCATGTCAAACTGCCATTGCAAATATGCAAGTCTTTAATTTTTAAAAGCTTTCCAACACTGTAAAATTACAAACCACCCACACTAACCGATAGATAAGAAGTGCATATGCATATGAATATAAAGTAAAATGAGCTCTGAGCTCTCTGGGAACATTCCTAATTGAGTTTCCTTTGAAAAAGTTCTCAACAGGTTTGACTTGGGATTACCTTCACACGGTGACAGTTTACCAGGGGAAATATTGTGTGTGTTAGCAAAACAAACCCCCCTGGGAAGAGGGGAGGTAAGAAGGGGATGGTGGCGGGGGCCGTCAAAGGCGGCAGCAGCATGATGGGAGAACGAAAAGGGGACTGACTGAGAAGGCTGCTATTTTAGTCTAGGCTGCCTCAGAGATTAGCCCACCACATTGTTTTAATTGTTTTAACGCCCGCTTGTAGGGGGATCCTTGGAATAAATCTCCCAAGTTCAATAGTTTCACAAACTTGAGCCCTGTGCAACCCCCACATACCCCCTCCTCATCCCACCTAATCCTAGCTAATACCTTTCTTTCTATTGGCTAATGGTTGAAGGGAGCCTTGCTAAATGCTTCTTAAATAGTGCGGGCTGACAATGCTCGCAAGCAGCTGAGACGGGCAAGGAGCTCCTGCACTGGGGATAAACGCTACTGCTGCACTGAGAACTCCTCAAAAAGACAAGATTAACATCTCAGGTAAACCACCTGTACACACACGTACACAAATTCTTAATCACAATCATTTAAAAAAACGAAAAAAAAACACAAACAAATTTTCATTGGCAAATTTCGTCAGAAATTTTAATCCTGGCGTGCCATTTACGACCCTAAAAAAGAGGTTTGTTTCCTATAATTTTCTTTCTTTTAAAAAAAATTAGTAAATTAATGAAAATTTGCCAAATTATTTGTCATTCATTTTAACTTTACAAGCTAACACGCTATCTTTTATTTTAAGTTAAATGTTACAATATATTATACTCTTTTTTTCACTTTGTCATGTCAAAACTGAGATTGAGCCGTTTTTATTCTTTGAATATGTTCAACTGCTTAGCATTTTGTATAACTGACCTGCTGCAGCATATTGAATTAGTTTTAGCATTAGTTTCATAAACAGAAAATTACGTAGCCCCCTCTTCCTGTCATTTTATATACGTGACCCTTAGAGAGTTGGAAAAGTTGGGACATCTCTGCCTAATATTGAACATGACCTCGATGGATTTACTTTGTGCAGCATGTTCCCCCTGCATGGCGTCAACGCCGCGATACTACTGGAGCTCCACCAGCAGATGGCGCCACAGTACAGCGGCGTCTACTCAGCGGCCAGCCCCGCATCGCGCACCCTGTCGGTGGCCGAGAGACTTGCAGGTACTCAACTGTATAACATACCGTTCATGCTTTACGACGGGAACTAGTAACTATATAGGGCGTTGAACGGAATAAGGATACCTGGTCACAACACAAGAAGGCACTCAGTTACCACCGTACGTACTGGGTTTTATTTTATTGTGTTTAACAATACTTACAAAAAGTTAGTAATATTGGGCTCCCATGACCTTTACATTGACTTTTACATACAGTGTATGACATTTATAGGAGAACCTAATTAGACCTTTTCTAAACATTTGAAGGCATATGCCCAGCTGAGAATGAAATGTTCAATTATTATTAGTAGCATCTTGCGCTGTTGCTGAGCACAAGAAGGTATGCTCAAAACTTACTTTTTCTTTTTCATAGCCCACAATTGTTATTGTAATTGTACAATATTTACTATATGACTTTACTACCGTGTTAGGGAAGGCAAGGCAAGCACCATTCACACACAAGGCAAATCTATAATGCATTTACAGCCTTAAATACAAATAACGATTAACAACAGTACTTAAGTACAAATCACATTGATTACCAAGTTAAAAATCACAAAATAAAATGGTGAAAACAAAAAATAATATTGTGGTGCACTACACCATACTACAAAGAACATGCAAAGTTGTTAAACCGCAATATATCAATGTTTTTTTTATGCATTACACAATAGACAGTAAAACACATAGATTTTTCAATAAGTTAATTCTTTCCATGGCAACAGAACTTATACTGGAGGCACGTTACGGAAACCAGCAGAAGCAGCGCCGCAGCCGCACGGCCTTCACGGTGTCCCAGCTGCAGGCTCTGGAGAAAGCTTTTGAGCAGACTCAGTACCCTGATGTCAGCATGAGAGAGAGGCTGGCAGTCTGCATCAACTTGCCCGAGGCTCGCATTCAGGTCAGCTTCCAACAACACTCAATGGATTTGTTTACTTATGCTATAAGTGATTTATCTTCAGCCAGTCCCAGATTTGTAGTTATTCTGACCTTTTCACAATACTCACTCACAGATTTTTTTCATATTACTGCTGCAAGAACAGGTCACAATAAATACCTCTAAGGAAGTGTTTATTTACTGTATTAGGGCCCGATATATACCTCAGATAATTGGGAGGCATATGTAATAACCCACGACATACCAAAAAATGATTTTGGAACCATATGCTAAACCTAACAGGAAGTCTGTTGTTTTGATTTACTTTGGAATTTGTTGCTGTTTTTTGAGGCCTTTTATAGAGGTCATATTTAACTTTTTTTTTTAACTCATTTGCTCCCAAAAATGTATAAATATGTTCTATTTTAAATATTACCATGGTCCCAAAAACGTATTTATACAATTGTTTAATGTTTTTTTTTTAATGCAGCCTCTGAACTGAAGAGAAAGCTTAAAGCAATGGTAGCTATTACAAAAACGGCCAGCAGGTGGCAGCAGAGTTTAAGATATCAACCAGGGCCAACATGCAAAAAGCTCTTTTGCCCACTGTTTTAAACAGATTTGTGAATAATGATGAAACTTAGCTATATTCTAATGCTAATTGCTGCAAAATGGAAATAATATACTTTTTCTTCCTGATGAAAGAAGAGACTTATTTTGGTAGGTTCCATGTTTTAATAGCAATAGGACAGAATATTCTGTGGGCCATGCAAAATCTGTCAAAATTCAGTAAAACCAGTGAAAATGGCTGGGAGTGAATGAGTTTAAAATGAAAAGTTATTGAAAGGGTTTTATTTCATTGGACACTGTTGTCATGGCGATGAGCTATTTGCAAAGAAAAGTAATGCTGGTTTTGAAGGTTTAAACCTGGGAGAAAACTCATGGAACTTTGCACAAACATCAAGACCTGGAAATTTCTTGTGTGATTTTCAACAACAACAAAAAAAAGGCTCAATAGCGCCTCCTACATTTTTATTTCATATTTTAGTAATCTCATTCCCAATGACCTATGGTCAGTTTAATATAACAAGATTTGTTTGATATTATTTTCGACTCTGCTTCAGAAAACAGGTGAGCCGTGATTGGTTGTTCATTTTCAATCATTTTCAGTGGACAACAAGTGGAAAATGGCTGCCCCTGATATAACAGGTCAAGATATAGCGCTTTCAAACAGCTGCAGCTGTCAAGATAAAAGCGGGTGGATTTTGCTGCTTGAAATGAATAAAATTAAATAAATAATAATAATAATAAAAAATTTACAAAGTGAAAAAAAAGAAAAAGAAATTAAATAATAAATGTAATTAAAATGCTTTAATAATATTAACCAAAATACTATTTAGAATAGTGGGACTGCATTTTTATGTAGACTTCCCCTTTAAAGTCTCTTTTACACTGCCAGGAAAAAAAACACTTTTATCTCAATTGCTTTTCTTTTTAAACAGCACCAACACACCCACCTTCTGAAGTAATACCAGAGACATAACAGAGGCGGGACATTCACCACTTCTCCAAACCCTGTTGTGTTGAAAGTGATGTTGCTTTATTTTATGTCACACCAGACACGACAGCTGACATCAGCTCACGTCTAATGAACTGAGCACAAAATTTGCCTAACCAGCTCTATACAGTAATCTGTGTTGAATTTAAACCTTTGTATTTTTGCCACTTCCCTTCAGGTGTGGTTTAAAAACAGAAGAGCTAAGCATCGCAAAGGTCAAAGGTGCATACCCCTGTCCAAAGACAAAAATACAGAGGAGGCACCACATGACAGCAAGCTGGTAGAGGAGGGGGACAGACGAGACACGGACGCATCACCCACTGAAAGAAACATTCCACTCAGGCCTTGCACTCCCGTGTCAGATCAAAAAAGAGATCTTTGCCCCCGTTCAGACTCTCATCTCATCTCCAGGTATCCCCTGCGACTTCCCTCCCCTCCCCTTTTCCCTTTCATCCCAGGCCAAAATTACAGCCACCCACCTCGCCAGCCACTTTTCGGGATGCTTTCCACAGAGCTTGTCGGCCCTCCAGAGTTCTGGCCCTTCATACAGCAGCAGAACCCGGGCCTGGGGGCTCCTCTGACAGCCATGACTAAAAACTGCAGCCTCTCCCTTCAGACTGCTTGTTCCAATAAAGCTGTGCTGTATCCTAACCTGGGCTTGTAACTGTGGATTTAGGGCCAGCAGCCAATGGGCAATCTGGAGGCTGCACGTGCTACTGCCTATTTTCTCTTTACATCTTTTACCATACCGTTTCCTGCTCACTTTTTTTATTGTATGATTTATATATCTTTTATCGGATTGCACTGCTTTCTATTGCTGCAATAACAACGGCAACATAATACTCCTTACTATAACGCAGCTCTGCAATATAAACAAAATAAAAGTGAAATAAAATTATTTGTATTTTAAATCTCTGTGTCTCTCAATGGCTTCTCCTTTTTTTCTCTTCATTTTAACCAAGACTAGATAGCTGATTTGAACATTTACTTTTCTACATTCAAAGTTATGTATTTCACAAGGACACTGGGACTGCTTGGGATGATATTGTCATAACATGCTGTCTAATTGTGACTTTTGCAAAATTCTTAACATAATGGAAAATAGTACAGCATATTATAGTAATAGTTTTGGGACCATGCCTATACTACACATTTTAATGACAGCATTAAACACAGTGTACTGTATATAAAAAATCTACACACCCCTTTCAAATGCCAGCCTTTGTGATATAATAAATAGATCAAAATAAGTAATTTCAAAACATTGTGACTGTCGTAGTGACCTATAAACTGTACAACTCAATTGAAAAAAAAGAAGAAGAGATGAAGCAGCATGATGACAGTTTTGGGTTGACATTTTGTGGCTGTTTTTCTTCAGATGATATTGGGAAATGAGAACTCAGTCAAGATTGGTAGAATTGTAATTGACTACAAATAGTAGTCAGTGTTCACAGAAAACCTTCAGAGTTCTGCTACAAATGGCTGGAAAAGCCTACTAGAACATCATAACTTTATTTGGGGTTAATCAGAGGTACTTTTCTGGTGGCAGATGTGTGCTGACTTCCATTCAACATGAGTTTAAGGGTGATTGGTTAATTTTGAACATAGCCACATCATCAGATATAAGAGGATGTAAATTGAGAAATTATTATTATTATTATTATTATTATTATTGAGTTATGCAGTTATGAAAGATCATCTCAGCTAGAAATAAATAAATAAATAAATACATTCTAGGTAGGGAAGCCTGTTTCCGCCAGTAATATTTTTTGTTTGTTTGTTTTTAATTATAGGTCATGATGGGAAAAGTTTTGAAATGATTAATCTTGTTGTAATTTTTTATATCACAAAAACTTTGAACAGCAGTGTGTACTATGTATATTGTTTATATCCACTGCATATGACCAACTGTATGAGTGCCTAAATCATGTGGCTAGAATGTGAGATATGTGAGTTAATTACCTGAGTAATTAATTCATGTTCAATATTGTTTCATTAATAGTTAATCTACAGCACGATTGTTTCTTCTTGTAAAACAATTGACTCAATACTTGACATTTTAATTAGATATAACTAAATTGTCATATAATTGTTTATTGTGACTGTAGTTTGTAGTGTTTTATGATACAATTTAATGCTTTATGTTTTATTTATTTTTTACGTTTTAAATTGTATATTTTCGTATATTGGAGAAAAATAATCACAAAACTTCGTGTGAGCGAATTTCCGATTTGCATAAAGTGATCATGACTAACTCTGTATTTTCTGATACAAACATGTTTAGATTTAGACTTATAATATAATATAGTGTAGCTTCACTTTTTCCGAATAGTTCAGTACAGTATTTGTACTTTACTCGAGTTGGAACAGTAAAACTGCGGAAGCTGCGAGCTTTTCTTTTCCGTATTCCCGAAAAAGGTTACGTCCCGAATTTTTTTCTGCGTAGTAGTGGCGTGAGGCAGTGTGACGCTGTGTCAGGGTATCGGCAGTCGAGGGAGGCTTAAAGAGACATCATAGCAACTGGAGGACAAGAGGGGGAAAAATAAACGATTCATACGTACGAAGAGCCATGACTTCGACTGTGCATCGATAGCTTAAGTCTAAAGGTAATTCCACACGTTTTCCTGTGGGCGTAAAAGCTCCTTCCCAATTGTTGTTCCTCGAAGAAGAAAGCGCCTCGCGGTATATGAACGTTCTCGCTGTGTTTCGTGTGCTAGTTTTGGTCAACGCTAACGTTAGCATGCGAGCTAAAAGAGGGACCGCTGGTGTACACTCGCTTGTTAGGATTAAGGAGTTGCCCGGCAGTAGCCGGCGCAATGTCAATGACTGCAATATGTATTTTGAATTAAACTGTCAGGTTACATTGTGATAAATCTGACAAAGTATACAGTAGTCTATAGTCTATAACAGCGTCGGAAGTGATAGTGTTATTCATTTGTTATTAGTCATTTACTAACCAGATTAGCGTGTTTTCGGGGCTGTCAATCAATGAATAATTTGTGCGCTGCTGTCTTCCTACTTTGGATGATGTGGTTCGTTTAATGTTAGTTATTCTTAGGTCATTTTTTTCCTTTTACATCCGAGTTGCTATATTAGCGCCGGCTAACGTTAGCTGTTTTTTTTATTAGGCGTAGGGCCAAGAGGAGCGGTGTTTTTTTTTTTTGATGTGCTAACTAGGTTAGCATTCATCAACTGTAAAATTTAATAAGAACCATCCGCTTACAATTAGATGGTAATTGTGTACGCCACTTGTGTTTACGAATTACAAGACAACATATTGATATACATAAAATCTGTGAACGAATGAACGCTGTTATGCTAAGTTGCTAAATAACGCCAGGATGTCTTGAGCGTAAATGGCCTTGTCCTCACCAACTAGCAAGTGCTAGTCTGCGGTTATTTTTTGAAGAAATGTATCACTACTCCTTGTATGTATTACCGACATAACCGCCGCCAAACGCAATATACTTGGTATCCAGTTGAGGAAATAGTTATTTGTGAGACTACACAAAAGTAAAGCTAAATGACAGCTAGTGCTAGCTAGCAAGTTGTTAGCGAGCGTGAACCAATTAGCAAAAATGCACACATTTTACTCGCCATAAAGAGGAAATCTGCCGATCGATGTGGGCACTATTGATTAATATCGTTTTAGACATTCACTTTGTTGCGAGGGAAGAGTAGTCACACTGAATTGTGTTTATTTTTCCTTGCCGTGTCAATCAATGCGAGCTACCCGTAGCTATATTGAGAGAAGTGACGGTAAAGTCACTAGCCATGATTTAGACCTGCTGGTTTGGTGCCACCTCAAAAATTAGGCCTTATTGCTAAGGTAATAAACTAATAGGTAGTGATAGCAGTACATTCAAAATATCCTTCTTGAGTAGAAGCAGTAATGGTAACGCAAAATACAACAACACAGAAGTGGATTTGTGTGTGTTTTACCTCAATTATGTCGAATGTAAACCTATTCATACAAGCATTTCACATATACAGTATGCAACTTTAAACATTTCACAATCGTGATGATTTAGCATGGATGCTCTAATGGCTTTTAGGCTTCTTGTTTATTGTACTTATGTACTTGTGACCAGGTGGCCGCTCTCTTCATTTCCTACAGAATGTATTACCAAACAATACTGTGAAGACTTTATTGCCGATTGCATTGCCACTTGTTTTCATAGGCTGTAGTTGGAAATATAAGAAAAATGGAAAACCTATTTAGAGCCGCTCTACTATTTTGTTGTTTGCCTTTCGCTTTTGAAAACATCTTTGTCAATCTTCTGTGATCTCACCTCTTCTTGGAAACTGCTGTATTAACACTCTCTTGTAATGTTTCAAGGAAAACTGACCTGTTTTAAAATAATAATAAAAAGTATAAATTTGATTAAAGCATTTTCTGTGGGGAGAAAGGTGGGGGCTGATTTCTTAAATATGACACTGTCAAAAATGCAAACCTGGTTGGAATGGGCACTTCAATCTGAGTACATAGCATACATTTTGAAACTTGGATGGTGGGTTCTGGAGAAATAAAAAAGAAAAAGAAAGGATCTTTTTGGAGAATGGTTTTGTAATATCGCCCCTAGAAAGCCTGGTCAAAAATGCCTTCAGATTTAACAAAAGTATAACATGATTATTCTCAACATATATCCTTGACCCTTTTATTTGTCTGCTACTTGGGGAACCACATCTCAGATTGGCTGACAAGTTTCAGCTAAAAATATCCACCAATAAGATGTTATGGGCCAAAATTCCAAAGGGTTTTCCAAGTTGACATGTCAAAATTAAAGAGACGTTTCAAACTGCATCACTTGTGAGAAGGGCAGTGTGGCCAGTAGGTCATTTACTTCAACAATCAATTGCTTCTTCCTGAATTTATTGGCTGTGGAAGATGTTGGAGGCCTTTGAACTTACTTTTGGATTAAGTATGCCTGAGTCGATTTGACCCAGGAACATCACTGTTGTTCCTGAGAACTGAACATGAGAGAGTTGTACATGTTTAACATACACTTTTCAGAGGATGTTGGATATTTATATTGTGAGACGCATTTTGGCCATTTTGGAATAGACATCGTTTCTAATTTATACTTCTTATTGATCCATATAAAGTGCCTTTCCAGTGGTAAGAGTAGTTGACCATTACCTGGGCTCTTCTTCTGAACCAGCCTCTTAGCTTGTGCTTATATAGTGTTCATGTTCAGTAGAGCTGTTTTGGATCTAATGTTTAAGTTGCACTGTCAATTAAAATTGACCTCATTCTGGCTTTTGACAGCTGTGCCTGGAACTGATTGATTTGTGCACCACAAGTATGTTGCTTAGCTAAACAAATTAAATTGAAAAATGATTAATTTTGACCATTCAAATGGATATGTATATATATTATCAGTCACTGTTGTTAATATGTGCTTGTATCAATTAATGTTGGTATTGTACTGTTGAACAGTCACATTCCACTCCTGAAATGCCTTTGACACATTCAAAGGATAAATCATTGGTTTGTATTGTTGGCTCCAAAGGTTACTGTATATCATAGTAATTGTAGACTTGCAGTGTTAATCTCAACTTCAATTACCGGTATCTAACACGCTAAATTGACCTTAAGTTTTAAAACTTGAATATCTTCTATTATGGTTAAATAACAACTGACTTTAGTCTTTAGTTAAGTCAAACGGTTGTGATATAACACCATAACATTGACATTTTGACTCTTAAATAAAATGATAAAGAATTTGACAAAGTAAAATTGGTAGCACAAAACAAATCTTGGCTATGAAAAAATTTGCCTGCTCAATGATTAACGGAACAGTCTAAGGATTTTGTGTGTGTGTGTGTGTGTGTGTGTGTAAACACTATTTAATCTACCTGGGTACCATTTTGGGTTTGAAGAAGAGCTATAATGGGCCAAATGGAAACTATGACATCATAAGTTATGAGCTCATTCTTTCCTTTTGATTCTTTTGCAGGTATCAAGGTGACAGAAAACCAATCCGTTACCAGTTCATCTCATCGCTGTTTGCTCTCAGGGTTGCTGTGTGCCGTGACCCTACAACATGGATAGCAGCCAATGTATCACTGAGGGCTGACCACAAGGAATGAGGAACCCCAAGGGATGTTCCCAAGTGGCCTTGTGGATTCACTAGCTGGCTTTTGGAGTGATTTTTTATGATTTGTACTGTATGTGTGTCTGTGGGCACATTCTAGCACCGCCTGCTGCTCAGTCTGCTGTCGGGACCGGATTTTTGTTTGACTGGAGTTGGAGTGACAAAGAATTAAGAAGATAAAAACGGGAGGACGCGGCTCTAGATATAGATTTGTTTATTTGCTACCACAATTTTAACAGCAACACCTTTCCTCTGTCTTGTGAGATTTAACTCCCTTCCCCCTTCCTAAAGCTTCCTCTGCCATTGTTACTGGATCTCCTATGGTTTGCATGGCTGGAGAATAACCGTGGAGAGGCCAGGGTATCACAAGCTTATGGATTTTGACAAGAGAGGGGGCAAGGGAGAGCCAGAGGAAGGGAAAAAAATGTCTAAAACGGCAGGTAGCAGGACTGGACATGGGGGCCGGAGTTCTGGGACCAATTCTGGAGTTCTTATGGTTGGCCCAAACTTCCGTGTTGGTAAAAAGATTGGCTGCGGGAACTTTGGAGAGCTGCGCCTGGGAAAAAATCTCTATACCAACGAATATGTGGCGATCAAATTGGTAAGCGCACACTCTCATTTAACACAGCACTCATGTGTTTGGTCCCCCTTTTTGTTCAGTATTTGGCAAACCTAATCAACAATGCTCGTTTTGTGATGATCAAATAGTTACAACTCAATTAGATAACTGCTCAAAAGGCTGATTTGGGAGCCTGAATAAAGCACTGCATTGTATTGGTCTACCACTTTTTTCCATGAGAAGCAATAGTCGTAGTGTAAATATATTCTCATTGAACCACGATTATGTGATATGTATATGTAGCTAATGATCACTCCTGGATTTAAAAAACAAACAACTAATAGTGGTGATAAGCTCAGCAGGCACATGGTTACAATTTTGTCACATACCATATCAGTATTCTCTTTCTTTCAGTCACTACCCAAAGCCTCTAACTATAGGATTCTGTTGAGATAGCAACACACTTATGCTTTAAGCTTTTGACTGTATATGTGAACAATTTGGTATTCCGCTGGTCTCCATTGATTTGAACGCTGGCTTCAATCTTTAAACTTTAATTTCTGTTGCTTCATTCAAGCACAGAAACGGTTCCTTTGTTTATCTATAAAGGAAAGAAACTGATGCAATGTTTTCAGTAAACCACTAGCATTACAGAAACTCTTTACCTTTTCATCTTTATTTATATTATATATTTATTTATATATAATATTTGTATGAAATCTTTCCTAAGTACAATAAGAAGTCGTGTCTGTAGTTATTTTAACAAGTTTATGACCAAACCTTTTATATTGGTATTCAATGTCATCATTTTGTTTGGGTTTTTAATGCTGAAGTGAAGGCCAGACGCTAACTACAGCATATCAGACATTTCCATTGCATAACCTCTATTTAGGGGTCACCAACCTTTTTGAAACTGAGAGCTACATCTTGAGTATTGATTAATGTGGTGGGCTACCCGTTTGGTACACACTTCTGAAGTAACAAATTTTCTCAAGTTACTTTTAATAATGTTGTTATTGTGTTTTATTAATAATAATTAATGATATTCATTTATGTGAAGACAAATCATGATACTTTCTTACTCACTTACTGACTAATCAGGAGACTGATCAATATCAGGCTGGCTACCATGAGCCAAGTTGTGGTGGCCCTACCAGCTCCACTTTCCAGTAAATGGCATCACTTTTGGTAATAACAATACAGTATTAAAAAAAAAAAAAGTATTGTTGTTGCGCATGGCCAAACCTTAGTGGAGAAAAGCTAGAGGGTCAATTACATGGAAATGCTTTACCTGCTAACAATTTGAGCAAATTTGTTATTTCAGACTGGAAGCCCTTTGCATTAATCAGTACCCAGAAAGTAGCTCTGTTTCAAAAAGTTTGGGGACCCCTGGAAAAAAAAGCAATCTGTCCAAATGTCCATCCCTTTATTGTAAAAAACAGGACATTAGCTCAGTTTGACAGTGCCGAAAATACACAAACATATATTATGATTCAGTTACTGGTTTGGTCTGGAACATGTGCAGTATTAAGGAAAGGGGGAGGGGACGCTCTATTGCACTCAGGCTGGTCTCTAGTTGCAGAGTATGAGCTGTGGGTTTTTGTGATCGGCATTGAAAGGCATATTGACATATGCCAAACCACGGAAATCGACTGATCACTATTGGTGGTCAGTCGATTGGTGCACCACTACTGGTAATACATTAATGATGGCAAAGCCTAAGTCTAACTAGTAAAGTAGTTATTACTGGAGATGTTGGAGTCTTGGCGTCATTTCCACCACAGCGCCACTGGTCTGTGTATGATTATTCTTACATTTGTGTATCCCAGGGAGGTCATTATCTCTGAATGGGCATCCACTGAAGGCTTTGTGAACCACATAGAAGGCAGAGGTTAGAAAGCGGTTGTAATTGCAGTTCTCTCCTCTGAAATCTTACGTTGTGCTCACTGCTCACTGCCTCTACCCTTGCCTGTGCACCCTCCCATCTGTTCGGGTATTTTTATCCCAATGGTATCCAGCTATATCTGGGTATGGCATTAAGGCAATACTATTGCTCCATGATTCTTGTGCCCACTGTAACTACTGTTCATTTTCATATAATAGTAAGGGGAGGTGGGAAGTTAAAAACATACATTCTCATAACTGCCGGTAGTTCGGAAGCTTAACATGAGGTAATGCTGAACCTAAAATAAAAAGGCCCCCCACTCCTGAACAGTTGTCGGTCCACATGTTGAAGTCCATTCCTGATCTCAAAGGTCTGAGTTCGTATCTATCTTAGTGAGCACTTCCTTATAGAACTAAACACCTGACAACTCTAATACACGAGCGTTTACTTCTTTGTCACCCACTTAAGCTGTAAATATTGTCTAACCACAGAATGGTAATTGTATGATTAGCCACTAATTCTTTTCACCTCATTAACTTTATCCCCTCGTTCTAGCAATATTTTTGTTTTTTCAAGGCGAGTATCACATTTAGAGCGTATGTTCATATGTTACAGCTGGCTTGGTAATTGTGGGAGTATTGCAATAAATGTAATAGTAACAGAATGCTTCACCGTGTTGCTGGCACTAACATTAGTGTTAGGGCTGCAGCAATACTATCAAATAATCAAGTATTTACATTAAATATACTTGTGATTGGATAAAGAGCAATTGTGAATACACAAGAAAAAATGAGAGTCGGCATTTTGATAATCAACAAGATTTTTTGTTCTTAAATTCAAATTTTGTGTAACAGCAAACTGTTACCAGTGAGGCAATTTCAAACAAATACAATTAATAAATCAATAAATTTAAATAGATATCAAATTTAAACGTAGTATTTCATCAAAATTATAAAGCTTTAATAAAAATATGAATACACAGCCTTTGTTGTGAACTTCACTTGAGCACCTAGAATTTTAGCATTCGACATGGCGTGCATTTATGTTCGAACTCAGCCCAGCTAACTAATAAGTAGACGAATACATCAATAAATAAGACAAATATTCTTAATACTACTATAAAATTTAGAAGAGTTAGAAGTCAGAACTAAAATGAAAAGCACCTATGTTGAAGGAGCATATTACACCAGTGCTCCTTAAAATTTTCTCCACCAAGCAAGTGAGAGCCTCCACCACACAGTATTGTCTGCTAGAAGTGACCAGCTACTGACTGCTCCGCTAACTTAATCATGTTTTTATTGGCATCTTCTTCACTTCACAGCGATGTCCTTTAACCGATTAAATAAACCCTGTGTGAAAGTCATAGGATGTCCATGCTTGTCACCATTGTAATAAACTCCCCCAAAAATTGACAATTGTCATAATTAGCAGAAACCTAGCGCTCCGCACTTCTAACGTTATGTTATTACAGGTACATTAATCGCACTCATTTTTGTTATGTAATTTGTACCTTGTCCGCTCTTCTTCTGGGTGTATTCGGCAGAGTTTTTGCAACATTGAGGATTTGTTGTTATTGTGTGCAAGGGCTGTTTTACAATATTAGTACACGTCACGGTGTTCATCTTGCTTTTCAATCTGAAGTGCTCCCACAATATCGTTTTCGTCATTGCTGTTCCTACCCGCCTCCTCCATTTTGTTGCTCCTTTGATCAATTATGCCTGTTTCTGCACTTCTTCCCATGCGCTGGTGACGTAACCACTCTGTGCCAACTTATTCACTGCCACTCCTCCCAGTTTCATACTATTGGTATATACAGTAGCTCCCTGTCAATAGCAGTGATTAAATAGCCCATGTGTCCCTTAAGCTTTACAATTTAACAGTTCCTTGAGGCAGAAAAAAATCGTCCAGCAATTTTTAAAATTAATCAATTACTCAAGGACTCATTCCAGCCGTAGGTAGTGTGCAGTGCTCTATTTATGTTTGTGCAATAAGATAGCTGAAACAGAAGATTAGGTTCAATATATCCACCAACAACCAATCTTTTTTTAGAATTCCATCTAAAATCACAAACTGAGATATGTAAAGTAACATGGGGGTTGTATAAATTAGCTGATACAGAAGTGTTGTTTGACTGGTTTCAAGGCAGTGTTTTAAAACTTCAATGAAAAGAGAGCTTGTAAAATTACTATGAAGTAAGCTTATAAGCTTACTTTTGACTGTTTGACAAGCAATGGCGGTGTATCAGATTCTTCAATCGGAGTACTCCTTTAATATCATTTGTTGTAATCTATTGAATGCTAGATATCAGGATTTGAAGGAAAACACTTGGTTTTCCCCGTTGTTGTGGACCCCCTTTTTACACACGCCCCGCATCGGAGCCTGAACATTCAGCGTCTATCTTTGCCTTTTACACATAACCCAGTGAAGATAGAATATTACCACAAATGTGAATGCTATTAAAACAGCAACGTCATCCTGCAATGAGTTAATTTCGCCCCCCAGCTTGAGCAGCATAGTAAGAAAAAAAGGAAAATGAAGTGGCTTTACCAGGCAGTGTAAAAGGGCCTAGTGTTAAGGACTGACTTAAATTGTAACACAGAGGAGTACAGTTCAGTTTCCACTGTAAACCTTGATTTGCCTTCCATGTCTGCCACCAGCTGTGTAGGCAGGATGGTGATAGCTGTGTCAATGTTTGACATGACATATCAGTGTGACACCGTCTAACCGGTCAATAATTTAACCAAACCTTACTAACTTACACAGTACAGTACTGAATACTCACTTGTGCTGGGAAGGAGGTGGACGCCTATCTAAGGGCGCAATTGCCCACTCCCTGCGTTTGGGCTGTAATGTCCCCCGCCCGATAAGCCCCTACCCCACTTATGTGCAAGTATTCGAGTTATTGTTTGTTGGGTAATCATGTGGCTGTTTCCTGAGGGGTCCTTCCTCAAATCAAGACTGTGCGGCTCCTGTCACAGGAGCATTTTCGTTTGTTTTTCTTTTTTCATCTGAGAAGTCAGGACACTGCTTTTGGCGGCTTGTCAGGCTTCCCATTCTGTCTCCCTCTGTTGGTCATCGTTTATTTCTCTTGGACAGGTTGTAACTGTGAAGTGAATTTTGTTTGTTGTTTGTGTCTCTACTCGTGACGTGCAATGACAATATATTCGATTCTATTCCATTTTCTGGTGCAGAAACATGTAACCTCTTTGAATTCTTTGTGATCCAAAATACCTTGGAAAATGATGCAATTAGTATTTTTTCCATTCCGTTCCCGCCGTTGCATGGAAGTGACCATTCTTGGTCATCCAATCAACAGGTATTTAGTCTAGTGCCTCCCTACTGTTGTACCATTGTAATAAATGCCTCAATAGAAGGGTCCTGAAAACTGGTATGGTCAGTCTCATTTATAACCTTTGGCAATGAGAACAAAAAGTAGTGGACCAAACTGAAACTAAGTGTAATGATTCATGAAATAAACTATACTTGCAGATCAAGAGGTGACTACTGTATATGTACCTGAGACAACCAAGCATGGCAGAATGACCTCTTTTACCACATTATAACACAACTGAGAATGAGAAATAGAGTATGCACTTCTGAGCCCTGTGTTAATGTTGAAACGAAAAGCAAGAGACAAGTGGAAACTGCTGTGTTCTGAAAGGTTGTCTTTGTTCGCAGGCCTGGTCGACACACAGTGGGTCAGTTTGTGGTTTAGCTGGGTGCTTTCTTGCACTGGCTGAATGCCTGTGAGACGGTGACAGGACTGTATAGCCATTTACATATGTACACTGCAGGCTTTACTCACAGGGAGATCCCAGTCTCTTAAAGAAAACACCAACATGTACAGTAATGTCTGCTCTCATGGTCTCCTGTAGAAATGACTGCAAAACTATATATATTTAAATGGTCTCTGCTCTTGGTGATGTAAAAACAAGAAGAGAGAAAATGACCATCTAGTTGCTGTTTTAAGTGTTTAATTGATCTGTTTGTCAGTCTATATCTATTTATCTGTCTATCTGTCAATACTACATGTATCTATCTCAAATAGTTTGTTACAGAGTTCATAGTTCACACTTTAATTCTTATTATTATTATTATTATTATTATTATTGCATTCGACACTGCGCCAAATACAAAGGTCCATCAGATCACAAGGGGGCGCACTATAAAGGAAGCGCAAGAGCGTCAGGCAGAGCAAAACAAACCAAGTGAGCCCAAATACAGTATGAAAGACAGAACAAGAGATAAACAATTTGCCGTCCTCACTATCAAAAAGAAAGTAGCGGGAACCCGGTGCGGTAACATTAAAACACCTGTGGCTTATAGTCGGGTGCGGCTTATATGTGTAATAAACTCGAGTATTCCCCAAATTTAGCGAGTCCGTCTTATAGTCAGGTTCGCCTTATAGTCCATAAATTACTGTTGGTGTTTTAACAATTGAGTAATTCGCATGCATTTGTGTAATGGTCTTGCGTGAGTAGTACATGTAATTTGTGCTTGTGCAGTGGTACATGTGACGCATTTAGTCTGATGATATCATCTGCACACAGTTATGAGTTCGTTCAAAGGTGTGCATTACTGGCAATGGCACTCCAAATAGTGGGGGAATTTTGGCTCAGTTAATTTCCCCATATCAAGGCTTGCACCACCTTGGCTCAGTTAAGAGGTCTGTCTGCCCGTGCTTGCGTCATCACAACATCCTGTTTCAGCCCTGTTGTTTCTGTGACAAGTCTGAGGACTAAAACTGAATTAGGGCAATGGTTTCATGGTCTTGTTATGTAAAGACAAAAAAATATCCTATGATTAATTGTTCAGAGGATGAAACACAACAACACTTATTAATGGAATGTAATAGAGCTCAGCAGGTCTGAGTGATGAGGAAAGTTAATGGTCTTAATATTGATGTTAATTATACCACTATTATGTATTGCTTGATAGAAAATAACATCTCCCAAAGAAAAATAATTGTTTCAAACTATTATAACGGTTGTTTGTGCGAAACTTTGGAAAACCAGTGTCCATGAAGAATATAGTAGTGGATAGTAACACCGTAGTCAGGCAAATCCTTTGTCACTTAAGAAAAGGGGGAAAAAAGGACGAAAAGAACTGTATTTGTAAATCACTGATTATTAGAAATGTGTTTGTTTTAATATGACTGTTAATCCTCTGTGTAAATTATGTTTAGCTTGTTTTATATATTTGGAGTTTGAAATTTGTTTGTGGATGATGTAAATAAACATATCGATATACATAAAATAATAAAGTAAATAAAGTTCTGTAAAAATCGCAAAACTGAAAGTTCACTTTTGGGCACTTCAATGCCGATATTTTGGTAGCCAAATTTTCGGTGCCTCCC
Source organism: Vanacampus margaritifer (assembly GCF_051991255.1). NCBI lineage: Eukaryota > Metazoa > Chordata > Actinopteri > Syngnathiformes > Syngnathidae > Vanacampus > Vanacampus margaritifer. The sequence goes on from NC_135444.1 coordinate 6,305,790, forward strand.
TAATTTATTTCTGTGTAGTTCTATGCAAATTAATACTCAGATAAAACTCTTTTCAAAGTTTGTTAGGTATCACGAGAAATAAAGCAAATCTGAGAAGGGCGGGCCAGGGGTATACAAAAAGCAAAACCAGTTATGAATAATGTCATTGTCATTTGCTTTTCCTAGTAGTGAAGAGGGGAAAAATGAAATGAATAATGTTGGCAATCAGATTTCTATGATTTTTATTTATTTATTTTAATTTTTAATGCCTTATCGGCCGGCCCTACTTGCAGATTAATCCGCAGGATGGAACTCACGGATCTCTGCCAAGTCTGCATTGTTTCATATTTGTTTTTGTCTTTCTTGTTTATCAGTTGCTGTTAGTAGGTCACGTCCTGTATCATGGTGTGTTTTTGCATTTGAGAATATTGTGAAATTAGACATGACTGTTTGTCAATATACAGTATGCCTTGTGATTAATTGGCTATTTGCCTCCCACCAAAAAATGGTTGGAATGTGCTCCGGCTCCTGCCAATCAACTAAAAATGGATGGATTATACAGTTTCTTTTAGTACCTCACTGCATCTGTGGTCACCGCCAATGCTGTGTGACACCAAGGTACTGCATATTGGTGAAGTTGTGGTTGATTAATTTCCGTATTATGTGAACTACAACAGACAGGGAGGCGTTGCAAGATCAACAAGATACTGTATATGTAAAGCAAGCAATTATGCAAGCATAAGGTGTTTTGTCGTTATAATCAGTGGAGTGAAACAGCAGATGGAGTACTGCTACTCCATCAGACTACTGATGTAAAAATTTGTGATATGAATATTGCATTGTATATGATGACTAAAAGTGTACTTCAGTCTGATTATATGCAGCTTAGGCACTACAAATGCACAAGTTTTTGTTCATGAATATTTGATTGTTTTAATTTCTTTTATGCAATTAGCTGGGTCACCTGCCTACCCACCCCATTAAGCCTTAAATTAAATCTTAGCTGCCTATTACTGAAAATTTGAGATTGAGGAATCTGCATTTACTAATTTACAAAATAACAACCCCACACCGAATTTCAGTCCATGACTTTGTTGGCTATGTCGGCGAAGATCCATGGTCACTTACTTTCAAGCAATGGCTGGAGTCTGGCTGTTCGACTACACTGCCTTAAACAACATAATGTTGAAAAGGGCACGATCATGTAGAAACACTCTCATTCCTCATGGTTGCGACACTGGGTTGTGTCCAAGCCAAAAATGTACAGTAAGCAGTGCTGGACTGAATTTTGGGCCCTGTATCAAGTGCCCAAGTGTTGTTGGGCTGCGGACCGTTGGTTGGGAACCACTGGTCTAATTCACTGATTCCAGATTTTAAAAAGTACTGACTGACATGATCCTGAGATGGATTGAGATGTGTTATCCAACTCTTCTGTCTGTCTCCCACTGAAGTATGATAAACAGCTCGTTTCACTCTAGCTCAGCAGCTTACATCAGCCTGCCATGAGACAGTTGTCGCAGAACTGTAAAGGCATAAAAAGCTCTATCAGCATGTTTGGCACAATTTAAATTGACATTTTGACAATTTAAGGTCTTCCCTACTTTGCTTGAGCTCTCTTGAGAACACTGTGTCCAGCTTGAATGAATGAAATATTGCCATGTAAAAGCTCCCCTTCAGTCAGCTAGCTAATCTGCTAATGAATCAGTAGCTACTAGCAGCATCGTACTGTGTTTACATCACTATGTTGTTGCTTAGACAGTGATTTAGGTGCAGGCATTAAATCTGGATAGAAATCTTGTGACTTGTGACACATAAGTGTCAGTATTTTTAAAATCAAAGTATACATTTAGAAAAACATCAATAAATGGTGTCAACATTGAAACTTTGTTGTGATTTCATGACAATCTTCATCATTAGGAAAGATGGATCATGGGTGTACAAAATGCCCACTGAAGCCAAATGCAGCACTGGTTTATCCTTTTGACCACATGGATAATCTGTACTTGTATAATAGTTGTTACACACGAGTGGATTTTTTTTTTAAACATGATGATCTAATACACCCGCCAGCAGATGCACCAAGTATTAGATTTAAACATAATTGAATATTCCCATTTAAATGGAAGGCTTATACTATATAGCTTATGCAATAAAAATGTAAAAAAGGCATTACACAGAAATGCTGCAACAACCGAGGCAAACAGTGCAGCAAATGAAATTTTATGGCTTTTCACAGCCTGACATGGGCATAGTGGTCAATTTTAATTCTGGTTTAGCTGTAGTAAGTCTTAAGTTGCCTATGCCATAAATGGAACCAAACTAACATCATTATAAAAATAAAAAAACAATTCTTGTGCAGCTAAGCTTGGCTGTGGCCCGGTATCACCCTAACTCTATGAATGTACTAGGTAGTTCTTGACTGTGTGTGTTAAATCTGAAATGAAACAGGAGACACGTTGGACACATTCCAGATGTTGTCCCATGACACCACTCTCTCCGGAATACTCTCTCCCAACTGTAAAAGAAACTCCTCTTGTCAGGAAAACCTGCCTCACTGGAACAAAACACACACATGCATTGCTCAGGCATTTTCATTTGTTTGAGCTGTCCAGTCAGTAGATAATTCATACTTGATACGTGTTAAAGATTCAGATTAAAGATGCACTTTTTGACATTTGAGTAGTTCTCTACAGTTGAGTCACATTGCAAGATGCATATTGTGAAGTGGTTTATTGGCAGTCATGCAAAGGTTGGTCTATTCCGGGGCTAATACATAATGTTGATTCTATTGCATGTGTGTTGTTTTTGGCATACTGTACTTCACACTCCGTGAAAGTCATACTGGCTTTTCTTATAAATTACTAAAATGTAATTTCACAGCATTAGCTATGCTTCACCGATCTGATCGGCTATATCGGATTGGCTGATATTTTGCATTTTATGCACTTTTTGTGAGCAACACATTTTAACAACACATCTTAATTTGCCAGTCATTGATCGGCTCCACAAAATAACATAAGATTACAGCCACAGTGGTTCCCACATATATTTATCTGTGGTGGGCTGCCACTAATGACTTTTGGCCAACAGTAATAGCTTTTGACACTACCTGTCAATATGTAACAAATGTATTAACTTGATGCCGCCCTGCCCCCTGTGTGCATCTGTCTCAATGTCCATACGGCTTTCCTTTTTGGTACAATGCTAAAAATACACTACCTCAAATAACCTAAGTATGGATATTTAAGTTTAAAGACTGGGTCTTCATGGTATCAGAGGCATCGACAGCTCAAACAATATCGATCCCCCATGGCACTCCAGCAGGTGTAATGGCCGCCTCGTCACTAAACACTCGTGCTGTTTTTTTGGGCTTTGCGTGCATTTTTGCTTGGAAATTCAACTCCATGTTGGACAAAGCCTACGTACAATTATCTGAATCTTCAGAGGCTGTTACGGGAAGCAAAATGACTACGAGCACAGCATTTTTCCCCTTCTTTCTTCTTCTTCCCTTTCTTGAAAGTAGGAAGCTTAATGTGATTGAACACTACTGCTTAGACCAGGGGCAGTAAACAGGAGTACACGGAAATGCAGCGTAAGGTGAAAGTAGAAGTGCTAAAGGCCAAACAAGGGGATTACAATGACGTGTGTACCAGGTTGCACAGTAAGAGAGACTGATCTATACAGGTTGGCAGGGCAAAGAGACAGAGATGAAAAGGACGTGCAGCAGGTTAGGGTAATAAAGGATAGGGATGGAAGTGTGTTGACAGATGCCAGTAGTGTGATGGGAAGATGTAAAGAGTAATTTGAAGAGTTGATGAATGAGGAAAATGAGAGAGAACGAAGAGTAGAAGTGGTGACTGTTGTGGACCAGGAAGTAGCAAAGATTAGTAAGGATGAAGTGAGAAGGGTGTTGAAGAGGATAAAGAGTGGAAAGACACTTGGTCCTGATGATATACCTGTGGAGGTATGAGAGTGTCTAGGAGAGGTAGCAGTAGAATTTCTGACAGGGTTATTCAACAGGATCTTAGATAGTGAGAAGATGCCTGAGAAATAGAGAAGTGTGCTGGTGCCCATTTTTAAGAACAGTGGAGACGTGCAGAGTTGTGGCAACTACAGAGGAATAAAGCTGATGAGCCACACAATGAAGCTATGGGAAAGAGTAGTTGAAGCTAGACTGAGGGCAGAGGTGAACATTTGTGAGCAGCAGTATGGTTTCATGCCAAAAAGAAAGAGTACTACAGATGCAGTATTTGCTTTGAGGATGTTGATAGAGAAGTACAGAGAAGGTCAGAAGGAGCTGCATCGTGTCTTTGTAGATCTGGAGAAAGCTTACGACAGAGTGCCTAGAGAGGAACTGTGGTTTTGCATGAGGAAGTCAGTCAAGTGGTGCAGGACATGTATGAGACAGGACATGTATGAGAACTGTAAGACAGTGGTGAGGTGTGTTGGAGGTGTGACGAAGGAGTTCAAAGTAGAGATGGGACTACATCAGGGATCAGCTCTGAAGCCCCTTGTTTGCTATGGTAATGGACAGGATGACAGATGAGGTTAGACAGGAATCTCCATGGACTATGATGTTTGCTGATGACATTGTGATCTGTAGTGATTGCAGGGAACAGGTGGAGGAGAAGCTAGAGGCGTGGAGGTTTGTCCTGGAAAGGAGGGGAATGAAGGTTAGTCATAGCAAGACAGTAGGAGTATCTGTGTGTGAAGGGGAGGGACCCAAGTGGAAGAGTGAGGTTACAGGGAGAAGAGACCAAGAAGGTGGAGTATTTAGGGTCAACAGTCCAGAGCAATGGAGAGTGTGGAAAAGAAGTGAAGAAGCATGTGCAGGCAGGCTGGAATGGGTGGAGAAATGTGTCAGGTGTGATGTGTGATAGAAGAGTTTCAGCTAAAATGAAAGAAAAGGTTTATAAAACTGTGGTGAGACCAGCGATGTTGTTTGGTCTGGAGACAGTGCCACTGAGGATAAGACAGGAGGCAGAGCTGGAGGTGGCAGAGATGAAAATGCTGAGGTTCTCTTTGGGAGTGATCAGGATGGATAGAATCAGGAATGAGTACATCAGAGGGACAGCACATGTTAGGGGTAGGGCTGGGCGATATGGCCCAAAAATAAAAACATTCAGGACGATTACGATTTTTATCGATTTATATCTAATAAATCCAACAATTGTTTATTTAAAGGTTTCATTTATTCAACAATCATTCCTGTGCAAAATATACACTGTACAAATATATATTGATTCTAAATTAGTTTGAACATAAACTTAACATTCATATTTTTTTCTTAAATGCCACAATGAAGTAGTTGGTAGCTATTGCAAACATGTTTTGTAAACCACCCATCCAGCATTCTGCCACTTGTGCAAAATTACAACTTACAAAAACATTTGAATGTAACATAACATGAGAACATTTGATATCACGATTTAGCACATTTTCAACAATTCGATTTTTAAAATGACAATGTATCGAATTAATTTGATCTATTGCCCAGCCCTACGTAGAGGCTTTAGAGATAAAGCCAGAGTGGCCAGACTGAGATGGTTTGGACGTGTCCAGAGGGGAGATAGTGAGTATATTGGCAGAAGGCTGCCGAGTTTCCAAATGCCAGGTAGGAGGTCTAGAGGAAGACCAAAGAGGAGGTAGGTTTATGGATGTAGTTAAAGAGGACAGAGCAGAGGATGCAGAGGACATGGTTAGATGGAGGCAACTGATTCGCTGTGGTGACCTCTGAAGGGAAAAGCCTTAAGGAAAAGAAGAAGGCATTATGGCACAACTAAGGGAGCGTGGATGTAAACATTACAATGTACACAACTGTACAGTGTATTTTTTCTCATGATATTTGTTTTATTATATTTTATTTTAAATCTATATTTTATGATTTTGAATATGTAAAAAATAATTATATGTAAAAATAAATCAGTTATCGAAAGAGTGATATGAAATATTGTGATACATTTTTCAGCCATATTGCCCAGCCCCAACTTTTTCTTTTATTGATTGACAAAAGTGCACCATTGTATACTGACACAAATCATTTTAACCACAACAACAAAAATCCAACACTAAGTATTGGTTAGTAATGACTAATTCCAGTCTAATCACCTGTTTGACTATATGAGCAAACTTTCTCTCTCAGTAGAAGAAACGCTAAGAAGGATCTTATTTGACATAACTTGTGTTAATACTAGGCTTTCCACGATCAGGATTTTTATGGTTGATCACAGAATTTAAATAAGCCGATCCAATCATAAATTTGCAATAACATTGTTCATTTTCTGTATATATACTTGTATACTGTTGTGTTACTTTTGTTCTCTCAAGCATTTTTCAATGTTTAGCAGTTTTTGCCATGTACGACAAAAAGTGATTGAAGTTATTTAGTAGACTGCATGGGTAAGTAAGCAAATGTTGTGGTTCAATTTAACGTCTAGTTACAAAGGTCAGTTCTGGTCTTTCTCTGCTGCTATTGAGCAAATATCAGATTTTGCTTGGAAGACATCATATGAAGAGATTATTGTTGATTTTCTATCCATACAAGTCTATGCGAGACGGCTGTGGTTAAAATCCTGAAAACGCTCCATAATCTCTGATGACATAATCGTGTATTTGTACCAACTTCAAGTGTTTGCTGTATGAGGGATCCTTTAAATGGTGTATAACGTGTCATGAAAAACATTATCCCTGAGCTGTTGTACAAGCTTTTATCCTTCTAGAGCAATATTTGTTGGCATGAATATTATCAACAAATCAGTAAGCTTTTTAACTGCTTTAACAGCAGCCGGTGTTCGTTACTATTTTCTGTACAGGACTGTTGCTGCACTTTTTTGATCCGACTTGGCTCCTAATCAAAGACAGTTGCAGCAAGAGTGGAGTGGTCTGCGCGTTTTTTTTTTTAAATTTATTTATTTATTTATTTTTTAAAATCGCTTTTATCAACTGAATGTTATCCTTCCATCCAACCATGCTAGAAAACAGGAATGTGCCTGCCTGTGATCCAAAACCCATCAGGTTAAGCACAGTGCCAGAACATGTTAGTGCCTCAGTGGATGTTTTAACATGGCCAAAAACACACACATGTATTTTGAACCAACCTGCTGTGGTGTGGAACAGCTGAGATGGAGAGGTTAGCGCAGCAGCGGGTCAGACAGGGAAGGACCCTTCTGGCCTTTTGGTCAGCTGCCCTGGACACAGACCAGGATTGTTGGTGAAAGGATACTGCTCTCTTAAGTGACACACCATAGGGTAGCTAAACCATAGTGTATGTTTGTCAAAAGGGGATTCCAGCAAATTGCATCAGTAACTAAAAATTACAATTCATTTAGCTAAATGTCAAGGATAAGTGGTTGATTAATACATCAATGTTTATCATAGCAGTCCCTAGACACGGCGCAAAAAAATGGCCCAGTTGGGCCTCGTCAAAAATTGGAATGACATCAGAGCAATCTAGAAGCTTTGTTTCTGACATCATTACCACATAATTGCAGCTGTTTGGACTGAATCAAGTAATAACTCAACGATCACTAGTGAGCAACACATTTGTGCGGTAATGGTGGTGTGGCATTGCCAGTAACTTTCTAAGCATCCAGTCACATTAATTTCACCATATTCTGCTCACAAACCTTGGTGTGTATATTTGTTTGCTAAGATATATGCCATCATGCATTATGGCTAGTCTATGTAGTCCTAAAATAAAATATCAGATTTTTTTCTACCCCCACGGAAGTCCCATTTTTGTTATTTTGTTTTTTATAACACTTCATTTCAGTTGTAGTTTATTTCTCGCTGTAAGCCCTTTGATATGCAAACATTGATTTGGTGAATTGTCACAAACTTAAACATATTTTTGGGAAGGATCAAGGTTACATGACAGGCAGCCCAGTTCTATTTGTCTTGAAATCATGTGTAGCTCTGCTATGTCAGAGCATGGCCCTCATTTCATTTCCTTTCATCCTGTGAGCAGATCACAAATGTGATATTTGCAAGCGCTGAGAAAAATCCTTGTCAAATGCAAAGTTGTTACATCAGACGTTCACAGCTTGGCTCTGGTCATTTACACAGCCATAGCTTAGTCCATCTGCTGGAAATAGAGATGACTCTTAAGTAGGCTACATAAAGCTGCCATAAGCCGCTGTTTCCCATTGTAAGCTGTTTTAAATGGTTCTACAGTGTAGTACCATCTGGTTTGACCCATCATTTATATATTTGTTGTCTGTGCTCATAGGTGGTGGTGGTGGTGGGTGGGGGGGGGGGTGTTCACACTAGCAGAGCAGTTGCTTGCTTCGCCTCTCAGGCTGGTCACATGTCTTCATCCCACAGGCTCGCACTCTTCTGCATTACTTGCTCTTCCTGCTCTGCTTACAGTTTCTGTTGTCCCTTTTGGGACTCTTATGCATGGACAACGAGCCTGTGGATTTCTCTTGTTGCTAAGATGTGGGAGCAAGTGTGATTGACGTCTTTGAGATCAACTACTAATTTAGTTGATGTTTTTTTCCCCCCAGTGTGTTTTACACGTATTGAAATATGTCTGTGACTGACACCTAATGCCCCTGTATCACTGAGTGCCGCAGGCTTGCGAGTGTTGTTTTTTCATCAGGCTTCGTTCAGTGTTGCAAAACGTTGCAAAGTAGCTCACCAGACACTCTCAATTTAAACCTGCTTTATACTCTCAAACTGTTTTTCTTGTCTCAGAGAAATTTTCCACATGTTTAAATGTATTTACTTAACTCAATTGCACGTCCAGTCGGTGCTTTTTCAATTATTTCATTAAACAAACTTTAAGCAATTACAGGGAGCACAAGCACATTCTTAGCATGCCTGCTCGTAGCCTCGTCTGATGCCGTCACTGAACATGAGTGGCCAAAGTTTAGCCAACCAATTTTGCAGTATCATTCGTTGTCATTCACACCACTCAACGGACACATTCAGTCAATAGCCAGATTGACATCAAACCTTGTATTCTTAATAGAATGAAACTGAATAACCAAACGGGATGAAATCTAAATCGGAATAAAAAGGCGGAATCCACTCTTGTTTATGTCCAATTGCCGTAAAATGGTTTTGAAAGCCTTGCAAATCCTCATTGCTGTGTGTGAACCTGACAGCATTTGTAAAGGCAGTATCGTCTTTGGCATTTTGTTGTCCTTGTCCAACCATTGCGCCGTCACTCTGAGCATACCATGGTAAAACTGATGTCCTACACTTTGTCTGTCAGAGAACGAACATGTGCAGTGACAACATTTTAGAATTCTGGTAAAGACATGTATGTACAACAGCGTAGGCGCAGCATAAAGTAATTGTATTAGATTTTTAAAATAAAAGTATGGAATTTTGCCACAAAAAAAAGCCCTCAAAGATGTTGCCCGCGTCATTATCGGTTGGGTTTTGTTTTATCGGACCGATGAATGTGACATAATCCCCCCCCCATATGGGTCCAATAGTTATAATGCAGCTCTATTTTTTTGTCATGTGCGTACTGTATGTTGGGTACCACAGTACTGGATTAACTGTGGCGCAGCTAGTGAAGTCTTAGAAAAGGAGTTAATTTGAGTGTATTTTTTCTGTCGCTCATGTTTGTCTATAATGCCCATGTCATTTTGCTGGAGGGGTTAATCAGATTACATTTTTAAGTTGTAAATCTGGAGCTAACTAAAGGCAATACTGTATGTGTGAGTAGGTTGTTCATAAGCCATGCCATCACAAAAGCCTGCTGTTCACCAGCTGGAGCTGCTCTTGATCCTCTCACAATGACAACTTTAAACGCAAAAGTTATTTTTTGCGATTAGAACATGTAAAACATTTTTTGTTCAGTTATGCATCCAAATCACACGACTTGTATAGTGGCAATTTGCTTTAATTCAAGGTGAATTTTTTTTTTTGTTATGCTGTGCCATGTTTGATTCACAGCTTTTCTTTTTTTCTTTTTCTTTGCAGGAGCCTATTAAGTCCAGGGCACCACAACTTCACTTGGAGTATAGGTTTTACAAACAGTTGGGAAATTCAGGTAAGATTTTTTTTTTTCGATTACTGTTGGGAAATAAAACTAACAACACACAAGGGAGGCCATGTTGCCCCACAATGTTTTTTTCAAGAGAACATTATACACTGTGTGTCATTTATTTGATTGTCTGTTATCCTTTATGATTCAGTGAGCCTGACAAGTGCGTTTTGCGTCTTATTTATTGACATGTGGCAGTTTCCTTGGTTCTTCCTTGTACTGGAGCAAAAGTCCTGAAAGTGGTTGGGGCGCAAGGGCAGTCCTTGACTATTTATAGATGGCCCTCTACATGCTGTGTGGGCCATTATGGTGTGTTTACTCTGATAACTTCCTCAGTCGGTATCCTCTGCGTTTGTGATTGTGCCGCCAGCATAGATTACAGGGGAAACTCTCAATTATGCGTTGCTGATAATGCGTGTCCCACTTTTCCTTGGGTGTACTGTACTCTTGTGCTAATATCATCACTGATTATGTTAATCTTAGATGATTAATAATGCCCACACACAAGAGTGACAGTTAGGATTTTTTCCTCGTTGTTAATGGTTAGCATTAGCATAAAGATTGTGAGTTGTAATCTTTTGTGAAAGAAATTGACGATATGCCACAATAGGGTTCAAGAACTGTCATGTCAGTTTTTATGCTGCAGTAGTGTTCCTGAATACATTTCAATGCCAACCTCTACTTTGACTAATACACGAGGACTGTAACAAAAGTGGGTTTGAACATGTTGGAAAATGTTTTTGGATTGAAAAGGTGCGAGACACTTTGATTTTCAACTGAAATCTCATGACTAAACCAAGCAGTGATTTCAGAATAGATAAGCTCCCACTTGGCAAAATCAACAAAATGTTGTTCTACATGAGTATCATCATGGTCATATGTCTCATTGTCTAGCTGAATTTACAGCTTAAGTATATTGATTCTATCACATTGATTCTTTCTGTGCTAGGAAGGGAAGTTAAACTGGCCATAATTTCTTTGCTTTTCTATTATCTATTATTTATTTAGAAATAATCAGTTCTAGCATCAAATCACATTCTTCATAACACCTTTAAGTTTACTCTTAATTTTTAAGTTGAAATTCTTAACTGTCATATATGCAACTTTTTGAAAAACAGAATTATGAATCGTAGTATTTGACTTCAGATGTAATTAATGTAAATCAATAGTTCATTGGAAAATAATTCATATTGTAGTGACTGTGAGAGAACAACATTTTTAGTTGGTAGAGTGGCACTGTTGAATTATTTGATATTAAACTTTCTCAATCAAGCCTACTTTTATCTAGGGACTAAGTAACTATGACTCTGTATTTAGGGGATGTTCAATCTGTCAAGATATTTCCAACACGTTGTGCTGAAATTCAACCTTTCTTTCGTTTTCAAATTGTTTCTCTTTGGCAGAGCAAATGCCTCTTTTGTGGCCAACAAGGCTTACAAGTTAGCGAGCGATAGCTTGTTGACATTTAAAACATGCCTGCAGCTTTGGCCTTATCGGATTTTGGTCATACTTTTGTTCCTGCCACGCTTTTAACCTCCTCCTATAATATTAGCTTGCCTTAGCTAACTTGGGCACATTTAAATTGTAAAATGTTGATTAATGTGCATTGTCCCTTTCAAATAAATACATTCAAATTCAAGGGCCTCTAGAAAATTCAGCATTTTATAATCATTTAGAGCCAGTGATGCAGCTGGTGATTTAGTAACTTACCAATCAATTGTTCCTGCTTTGTTCAAAGTCTTAGAGGTCTATTTTTTTCTTGGCACTACATTAATTTTTGCAAGGAAAATTTGTGTTTATCGCTGTACTAACTGAAATGAGTATGTGTAAAAGGAGTTGGTCTATAAGGATGTTGCCTTGATTCATTGTTATTGTTGATAGCATGCATACATGGATAAAGCAAAAATATGGCCTTCAAACTACTCTAAAATTAGCAATATCAGCTTAAAAGCTGCAAATAGCATTCCTGTGTTTCTTTCATTTTGTCAGTCTAGCCTCAGCCCGAACAAGGCAGGCCATTGATCTTATTTCAATCCAGGGAGGACATCTCCTGAGCATTTGGCCTAATGGAAGTCACTTATCTTCATCCTTTTCCTCCCTCCATAGTCTAAATGTTTAATATGCATTCACTCCCTTCAACTCCTCGGCTCTCTGGCCATCTCCTCTTTTCCCAGTCCTTCTCATCGCTGACCCACAACTCTGACATTTCACTGTACAGCAACATTGTCTTCAGCTGCCATGATGCAGCCTGATAAGGCCTGCAGTAAATACAATAGGTTGAATTGTCTCCAGTTATGCCAATAGGGGCAGAGCATCGCGGATGATTGATTGTTTTAGTTTCTTAATTTTTTTTTGCCGCTTGTTTTGCTATTAAAATACAAAGTGTATCCTGTTAAATAGTATCACATGTGAGAATCGTACTGCAGTTTGTTTTACTCTTCATGAAATCTTGATAAGGTGGAGACTGGAGATACTTTTTCCCCATTACTTTTATGACGCTAAAAAGACATTGCTCTAGGCGATATAATGTTACTGTAGAATGTGGTAGACAGCCATCTAACTGCTCATATTCAGCATGTTCATTTACCGATTTTCCTTTGTGATGACTATGCTTTGAATGCCCTCTAGGTTTGGCCAAGCTTTCATGAGTCAGCCTTCCACTGACCTCTTATGTCATGGGCTTCATTACCTGTAAAGTGCAGTAGTAATGGGGATCACTTTTCTGGTGTGTCTTAATGCAATGTATTTTATGGGACTGACTATTATGTAATTTCTTCAAACAGAAATTATGGCAAGTTTTCGAAAACAAAAAAAATTCTGTGTTAATGCTCAAGTACCACTCAAGATGATGAGTATACTGTTGCTTGTCCTGCCTAGTGTATGTTCACTGTGCTTCATTCTTTTATTCAAGCAAACGAGACCTATTCGTTTTTTCTCTACTAAAAATCAGCAATGTGATAGTGACTGCTTTGATACCGACTGTTTTTACATCTGTTTTATATCCCTCTCACATTGCATTGAGATTGATTTCCACAAAGGGCTCAGTTCAGTTCATCTTGGACTGGTAAACCCCAATCTGTCTTGTCTGCCATGAGGTGTCTAGTTGGATCGCAATAACCACTTCAAGAAAGCACAGAACAATGTAACCAGCAAAAAAAAAAAAAAAAAAAAGTTAAACTAAAAATAAAGAAAAAAATCCCCTCAAGTTGTTGCACAAAATTTGACATTATCTGCTGGTCATTTCACAGGAGGCAATGTGTCTAGATATTATTCTCTTCCCCCTCACGACTTTTGACAAAAATGTGTTACGCTAAATATTAAGTGCTCCACTAAACAAAAGTCACCCGAACTGCAGTGTTGGTTGGAAACGGGGTTTGGCAATCTCATACAACACATCCAAACTGGTTAATCATTTATGCAATATCTCACGGTTTGTGCGTGTTTGTTACATAGAGGCTACAATGACCCACATTACTGTAGGCCTTGACTACCCAGAAAAGGAGCATACGAGCATTTGACTTATTTTCTAAAGCGGCCTCTGAGTGTATTGTCATAATAGCATTATACACGTCATTACAAAATGGGGTGTGGTGGTGTCAAGTAGCAAATGCATCAGAGCTTCAGCTAGTGATATGTGCTTGACCTCCATTGAAGTTTTACACTTTCCCTTTACTACAGTCGGCCACGCCTTTTCCTGACAGACCTGTAGAAGTTAGCTAACTAGTGTTATTTATTATTGCTGAGTTTATACTTTTTCTTATCAGCAACTGCACAAATAGGTTCTTTGCATCTTCATCAAGTTAAAGTTGATGATGTAAAGAGGGATGTTTGTGCCTTTATTTTTTATAGATGACACACAGTTTGAAAAAGTCACAGATTGATTGTGAATTTGAATGGTGTCCAAACTAAAAACATATATTTTTCAATTGTCATTTTAATGAGGGTGAAGAATTTCCTCCAAGCTTCTTTAAAATGAAATGCATTATTTGTGCATCTTCCCACAGAGGGAATTCCACAGGTGTACTACTTTGGTCCTTGTGGGAAATACAACGCTATGGTGTTGGAGTTGCTTGGGCCCAGTCTAGAGGACCTGTTCGACCTTTGTGACCGCACTTTCTCCCTCAAGACCGTCCTGATGATAGCCATACAGCTGGTAAGGCTGAACTTTCTGGCACATGAACAATGTTTGCATACAAAAATCATCAATTTTGTCCACCCGTGTATATCATATTTTAAGCACTATAATAACAATATAAATACCATATTGGTGGCATGATGACACCTTTAATTAACTCCTATGAAGGAAGCATTAATGTTAGAACAATAATGAGATTGTAAAGTAAACGTTTTAACTACAGAAGCTGAAAGAAAAAAAAAAGTTGAGTAAAATAAGTCCTTACACAGTGTCAGCATTGAAAACAAACAGGGAAAGACAGGGACTGAAGTTTCTTAACCACTTTCTCATCTATTGACATCTCATCTAGATAACGCGGATGGAGTATGTCCACACAAAGAGTCTGATATATAGAGATGTGAAGCCGGAAAACTTCTTAGTTGGGCGACCAGGAAGCAAACGACAGCACACCATTCACATCATCGATTTTGGTCTGGCCAAAGAGTACATAGACCCCGAGACCAAAAAACACATCCCATACCGGGAGCACAAGAGTCTGACTGGAACGGCACGCTACATGAGCATCAACACACACTTGGGAAAAGGTGAGTGAGAATATCATCTTTGTTCTCTTTTAGACCTAAATACCTGTTCTTTAAAGTATCCACAAATTAGTTTGGGACTACGGCTTAACCCTTTTTAATTAAATTAGATAATGAAATTACTGTATTTTTCAGACAGTAAAGAGAGTCGTACCAGTCAAAAAATACATCATGCTCAAAAAAAGAGCTTAGTGCGTCAAGGCAAGAAAGGAAATAAAGCACGTTTCAAGCACAAGCTGCAGATTGCTATATAATATAGGCAGCGTTTTGAAATTAATGGGAGGGGGTGGGGGGTGCACTCTGCCTTTTTGAACACACACACTTTCAAAGTGGTGTTAGGGCATCAGAGTGAATTTCTGAACATACGTTGATGGCAGCGAACGAGATCTGGTTGGACAAAACTTATGCTTTTAACTACGGATTGTTTTTTTCCTCAACTAGAATCCCGCGTTGCATTGTGACCAAAGGTAGAATCTTTGTCTCTTATTGCGCCTTTTGCTACTGTAAATAGTAAATCCTTGTTGTAGTGTATGCTAACCCAAGTTTCCATGTTTTCCTTCCAAGTACTCACTCCACGCATATATTTAACTGATTAGTCCCCCTCTTAAACTGATGGATGGCTCATCACTGGCCCATGGGCATCACTGTCGTGAGTTAATGAAAACCTATTGCATAATGGTACGCCATTTTCTTCCTGTTGTCATTTTCAGAGCAAAGTAGGCGGGACGATTTGGAGGCCTTGGGTCACATGTTCATGTACTTCCTTCGAGGTAGTCTCCCTTGGCAGGGCTTAAAGGTATAGTACTGCATTGTTTCCTACGCACCAGAGATTTTACTTTTTCCTGCACTCCCCAATGCAGTCTCTCGCATCTTTTATTGAGATGACATTGGGAAAACAACTCCATCCTCTCACACAGGAGACATTTCAAGGTCTCCCCTTGTGTTATTTTTGGAGCCTGAAACCTAAGAAAGGACAACAAAGTCTCAGTGTCAAGTCTCACTTGTATGTGGTTTTTATGCCTTGAATTGTAAAAAATACTTTGGAGGAAATTGACTTGTGTTTTAGGGTGGTTACTGTTAGAGCAGGTAATAACAAGAATCTACTCCGAAATTGCTGTCTAATGATGGATTTCTCACAAGGTATGATCCAAATGGTCTCTCTTGCAAATAATAAGAGTAGAGTGAGACATCTGAGCATTTGTTATGTGGGAGGAAGCCTGTTGTTGATGAATGTGAGGGATGGATGACTGTGGGGGAGGTTGCACGGCTCGGGCCAAGCCAAGTTTTCATCAATATGTAACATGGCAGCAAGCATAAATTACAATGACAGGGTATAGTGACCAGTTCTGGAATTGCAGTATCTACACACTCTCCTTGCCTTGGTAGCAATTAATTGGCTGATGATAGACGAAAAAAATATTTCTACAGAAGAAACCTGATCTATTCATTTTGATTTCTCATTAAGAACATACCCCTGCTATATTTATAGGTCGTCTAGTCAGGTTTTCATTTTTTGCTTTGTTTTCTTCCCTCTCATTACTTTAAATACATAGTTTGTCTTGTAAATGTGGATCACGACAACCTACAACCATGTGACATACCATGTAATAGAACTTTGGGGGCGGTCATCCATTACTTGTAATTTTTAGCGCTCGGTCTCTATGCTCTACTTAATTTTTCAGCCATTATCACAAGGATGTCTGCCTGTAAACATTTATTCTGCAAAAAAAAAACGGGAATGTTTGTTTACATTTGAAATGCAAAATTAGGTTGTTCTCCTAAAATTTAATGTTGCATCCAATGTTTTAGACAATATTGGTAAAAACAATACATGAGGCTTTTAAACAAACATTGTGGAGTACTATATTTTTGATTACCGTAGTTGCCAGGTTTTCTTTCGTCTGTCTATTGTAGGACTAAAAGAACACTGAATGAAAACTTGAAAAAGAATCCAGTGTACAGACACAATAACATTTTTTTTCACACTGTCTTGTGTTATGGACCATAACCATACCATACCAATTTTGAGCTTGATAATTACGCATCTTTTTTATTTCCTTTTCCAGGCGGAAACTTTGAAGGAGCGGTATCAAAAAATTGGGGACACCAAACGAGCGACCCCGATCGAAGTGCTTTGTGAAAGCTTCCCCGGTCAGTGCAATCAACCTTTTGGAGTATATTAATGTCGCTGTCTGTCTTTTGAGGCTAACTCCTCCTTTCGATACAGAAGAGATGGCCACCTACCTGCGATATGTGAGGAGGCTGGACTTCTTTGAGAAGCCTGACTACGACTACTTGCGGAAGCTCTTCACTGATCTGTTTGACAGAAACGGCTATGTCTTTGACTATGAATATGACTGGGTTGGCAAATCCCTGGTGAGTGGCCACTAGTGTAGAAATAAAGCATTGTATTGGGCTGCATTTGTTTTTTGTAGTCTAACTAATAGGGCTGAATGATTGTGGGGAAAAATGATGATCACGATTGAGATTGAAGTCACAATATTTAAAACAATTATTCACTGATTTTAAAACTTGATATTTTTTCAACTGCTAAAACTCAACGACTTAAAACTATGATCTTACAGCCATTCATCCCTTCACGCTGAACGTTTTATTCTTGAACACTATTATTTTTGTCAAGTATAACTTAACCTTGTAAATATATGAAATTCAAGCCTCTAGTATTTTCATTCTTCATTTTCAAACTTAAGCATTACATTATCTTATCCCCCTTTATCATATTTATTTTATGTTATTTTCACAAGTCTGGTGACTAGTGGGCTAACCTGGGACCTCAGGGATTATATTTTGTGCTGTGTCATGTGGATTGGTATGCCAAAAAAAAAAATCCTTGGATATTTGTATCCTTGAAATTTGAAGGAAAATGTATGACTCCTTGAAAACTCATCTTTAAATTTGACTTAAATGACAGTGGGTAATTAAATTACTAAAAAGTAAAATAAGAATACTGTATACTAAGATAGAAATTGAAAACAATTACTGGGTGTCCCTGTGTATTTTGGCCTCTTAGGGGCAGTATTGTGTCATGCATCCCAGAGCCGTTGATAGAGAGAGTTTGGCCAACTCAGCAGGGTAATAAGATGGCTTCCATATGCCATGTGACCAGCAGTTGACCAATCACAACGTAGTACTCTACGCCATCTTGTTTACTCTGCTGAAACCGAGTTGACCAAACTCTATCAACGGCTCTGGTGCATCCATGGTGTACTGTACACACTTACAATGAGAACAGAAGAAAGTTGCGGTTGAATTTTATTAAAATAACTCGTTTTTCACGAATTGGGAAGAATTTGTGCCTTTGAGTAGTGTTATATTACCTGTGGGTATGCGTTTCCACAGCATTTGTTTGTGAATATTCGTTATTTGAAGGACTAACACTCCCGAAGTCTATGCGAACTTCCCGTTAGCATTTGAATGGGATTCTCCATTCACTTTACAATTAGCGCTTTAGCAATGTTTTAAAAAAAGGAATCATATTTTGTATTTAAAATGGGGGGTATGTAAGTGTTCTTGTTGTGTGTTTAGTTTTACAGTTAACTCCAACTGGAGTGTCTTTAAATAGCTTAAAGGACGTTTAGGGACGGCAGAATCACATTGATTAGCTTGATACAAACAACATGGTACATTCAGGTACTTTCACAACATAGGAGCCTTATGAAAGCACCTCACTGTTCAACACATTAATGTTTTTTCTTTTATTATTACGTTTTAAAGATAAGAGAGAAGCCAAAATCGAAATCATGATAAAATTTTGATTAATCGTCCAGCCGTACCAACTAACCTGTATAATAATATACCTGTATATTTTCCTACCTTTGTTATTCTGTGCTCCATTTTCAACTATTTCAGATATTCTCCATTTTGTGTTTGTTTCAGCCCACACCAATAGGCCCCATCCCCAGTGACGCTCCCCTGCAGCCCAGCAGCAGGGACAAAGCACAACAGCAGACCAAAAACCAGGTGAGGTCATTAGCAGTGTTGCATAACCAACACACACGCTTGCCAATCCACCAGTCGACTGACTGACCAACCAACCCAGTCATTCAAGTTCCTCTGCCTGATTGTTCTTGCTGTATCCAACTGTAAGCAACTTCCTTGAGAAAATGGCTGCCGCTCATTTTCACTTGTTCACCACACATTAATGCAGTGATGGTAAAGAGTGAGTCATTTGTTCCAAGTCTCCGCCAAGACGGTATGCATTTAGTTGCACAGTCATGAGTTGAATTTTGCTGCACTAGCTGTCAACCAAATCACTGTTTCGGTGTTGAATTTATTTCTTATGCCATGCCGCTCTAAGCTTCGATCATTGCATGCCTGAGTTGAAAACGCAGACTGCATTGTTCATACCAGTACTGAACAGTACATGCGTAGTGTGTGACCAAGTTTGGATTGTTTTCCCCCATTTTACCACTTGCCTTGTTAGTGAAATATTATTCATTTAGAATGATTGTTACACAAAAAGATAATTCTGATAGACACAGATATGCAATTCTACATAGTGAGTCCAAGTCATTGTTTCCATGAAGGACACACAGTGTTGAAGATTTTACGGTTGGCTTCTTACTGCCAATCGCATTCTCTTTTATTGCTCTCGAGGAAACATTGTGACCTCTCACGCACTAGCCTGCACACTGCCCATGACTGTAAACATCCTGTAACAATACAGCATCAAAATTGTCAACTGTACAAATTGACAGAACATCCTGATGGTGCATAGCTGTGTCTATTGAATATTCACTGCTAGTAAGTTTGATCAAGGCTGTTTTTCTTTTACTCCTGCATGACGTTGTAAGTGTGTTGATCTGTGCTTCATATAAATTTTGCTTCCCTCTTCTCCTCTATTTAACATAGTTTGTCTTAACAAGCCTGCTTCTGCTTGGGAGATGTCTTCTGTAATTGTTTTGTTTCTTTTTGTTTTTCTTTCTGTTGTTTTCACTCACCTACCCCACCTGTTCCTTGTTCCCTTCTCTCCCTCACAACTCTACCCTCACCCCCTCCACTCCCACCACATTGATCCCCTCACCTCCTTGCCCCCCTTTCACCACCACCTGCGTCTTCAACCTTTTTTGCTAATGCATCAAGTCGCCTGAGCCAAAAGGAAGTGAGTCTCAGCCCACTCCCGTGACCAATAAGGAGACTTTGGGGTCGCACCTTACAGCTGAGCGGCTGGGGGGCTCTGTCCAGGTACTGCTGCTACTGCTGCTGCTTGGATGGCTAGTGCATGAAGCTGTATGGTTATGTGCGTGCTGTCATCCCTTCACACACGTCACGCCGCCTGTGCTCTGTGCGTACGTTCAGCTGTCTGAATCCCTGTGCGTCCGTTCTGTTTGCTCTCACTGCAGCAATTGCTTCATCTGCTAATTGCCTGTTAACGTGAGGGGCCGCGCAGAGATGACATCTAGCAGCAACTATCATGACATGATGATTTGGTTAGCTAAATGCAGGAGCTTTCTATACATGTATAATAATAAATCACCGCAATTTCAAATTCCATTGCCATTTCCCATATTTGCTTCGTATTTGGTAGAGCTACTGAAATCAGAACGCCTCAATTGTTAATGCTGCAACTCAATTATGCCACCCAGTGTTCGGCCAGTAGTACTGCAGCTTTTACGCTTCTATGAAGTTGCTTTAGTTGGAGCACTCCCAAGTTACTGCACAAATTGATCTGCTCAAAGATGGCTGCCAAATAGATATGAATATGGGCCTTTGAATTGTCACCCTGCAGCCAGCGGGCTCTGGGTGTGTGTGACTGCTTTTTGAGCTCTCTGGTCTCTGTTTGCTCATGCAGGTGATGAGCTCAACAAATGGTGAGCTGAACACTGATGATCCCACAGCTGGACACTCCAATGCTCCCATCACTGCTCCCACCGAGGTTGAAGTGGCCGACGAAACCAAGTAAGAGACCGCAAGTGGTTGTCTTTTACAAAAATCTTTTGTCTGCTGTCATATAAATGTTGTATTATATAAAGTGGACGGACCCACTGTGGATTCAATATTATGAAAAAAAAATTAAACTTTCATGGAAGGCGCTATTGGAGGTTGAGCCCTCTTTTTTTCCCCCCAAATTTTTTTGGGGGTGGTTTAAATCGGCTGTATTGTGAAATTGTTTCATACAGGCTGTCAGAGCTGACCAAATACATGTTTGCTAGTGCTTATAATGAAAGTCTTGATTCTACAGATATTCTGATACTGAGCCATGGACACTGATGTTAGCATACCAGTGCAGTTCATTTTACTATTAAAGGGCCAGGTCCAAAATAGCAACACTACCCATACTTGAAATACACGAGAGGAAATTATTATGAAAATGTCATGTCGTGATTGTAGTAGGGTTGGGCGGTATTGCCAAAAAATACAATCTTGATTATTATTATTTTAAAGTCATTCAGGACGATTGCGATGTTAATCTATTTTAATGTAATCAACCCAACAATTTATTCAAAAATAATTCATGTGCAAAATGTTCAGACAACAATAATGTACAGTATACTGATTGTAAATCAGTTTTAGCATGAACCTAATATTCATAGTTTGCACTTAAATGCCACAATTAAGTAGTTGGTAGCTATTTTAAATATGTCTTGTAAACCACCCATCCAACATTCTGCCAACTGTAAAAATAAAAATAAAAGGACAACTCAAAATAACATTTGGATGTAACAGAACATAAAAACAACAGCTTTTAGTAATCCAGAAGACAACACTCAATTTCAACAATTCAATTTAAAAAATCAAATTAATTTGATTTATTGCCCAGCTGCCATTTTTTCCCCACAAATTATAACAAATCACAAATACAGGCACCAATGTACAGTGTAAGAATCTTACCAAGTTTAGATTTGTAGAATTTACAGGAGACAGGTGGGAGGATAATAATTACAAGTAATATGAGACATTATATGAAAAAACATGTACATCTGTACTGCTTCTGTCAACATACGATTTTTAAGATGCCGAAATGGACAAGTGTGAATTTGACTCACTTTATCAACATGATGTTTAAGTGAGATTTCTATCTAACCTGGTTAGCCTGTGCAAGCACTGAGCTCGTAAGCATGCCAATTTTTAACGTGATGTGAAATAACACACACACACAATAATATTTCTCAACCAAAATGAGTCTCCTTCCCCAACAGAGAAATCTGTTGTAATACCAAGACTGACCTCTGGGAGACAGCATGGAGCCACATAGAAAATACAATAGCAAAAATGCAGAGAAGAAAGAGTTGTAAAAGATGAAGCAAAATAGATGTTAGGTTAACTGTTGATTGGTCTGGTACAATTAGATAGACATTGCAGTTGGAAATTCTCCTCTCATTGTCTTTTTTTTTTGCTGAATGTCGTGTGTGTGTGTGTGTGTGGGGGGGGGGGGGGTCATATAAAAACACTCAAAATCATTTGCTCCTCTTTTTCCTGATTGGTTATTGTTCTGGTTTGTGTCAATTTCCCAATTATTGATATGTGTGTACCCCACTTTAGTTAAATTAGCCAGCTATTGAATGCACAAAAATGTATGTTTTGAACCAAATGTCTCTTGGTTGTCCCCCAGGTGCTGTTGTTTCTTCAAAAGGAGAAAGAGGAAAGCCCTCCAGAGGCACAAGTGAAGGAAGCGATTGGAGAGAACTTGAAACCTTGTTGTCACTGTCAAGTTTTAAATGGAAGCAACTACACAGACCCCTCCCTGTCCTTTTCTCTGCCCAGCTTTCCCCTCACCTCTTTACCCCCTCACTTGACTTCCTCCTCCTCCTCCACTTTCCTCCCGATGTCCCTGCCCATGCTTCTATCTTTCTCGTTCTCAGTGCTCCCTGACTGCTGATGTGCTAAAGGAACGTTGCAGTCATACTGACTCACAACAGACTCTGATTCCTTTATCAGCAGAAAAGAAAAACTTACCTGCATTGCAAGGAGGGAGGGGGGGGTTTGGGCTTGACAAAAAGTTTTAAAAAGCTGTAACAATGAAACTGTGGCGTGAATATGAAAAAAGATACTGTTTGAAACAGTTGTTGTATTCTAGATTCCATAAAAGAAGGTGTGTTGTTCCAACAGTGAGCTGTTTATCAGGGGGAACCATCAGAATTCTGCTCCTTTTGAAATTGTTTATTGCTTTCCTTTTCTTCCTTTGGTGTGCGTTTTGGGATCAAAGTAAAAAGGAAAGGTGGAAATATGTTAAATCTGAGAGACGCAGGAAGCTTTTCATCCATAACAGAATTTGGAGGGTTTTTATGTTTTTTTTTCTTCCTTTTTTGTAATGGAATCCTCAGTTTTCAAAGTCAAATACCTGATTTGAAGACTTATTTTTTATGTTGTAGTGTTCTGGAGTTCCATTTTTTCCTTCCTCTGGCTTTCTTTTTTGTCTGTCAACGTGGACTTTGTAGCACAGTCACTGGCCTCAGGTACTGTGGAAGATTGAGAGAAACAGATATTAAGCTCTCTTACTATTATTGCACTTTTGGAAAAAACAGAAAACAATTACAGTGGAAACTTTAGGTTTGGAATTAACAATTACGAAAACAAAACTTAATAAAGACTGATCTAGGAAGAGTCCTTCACGACGCTTATATCTGAGTTATGGCAGAAAATGTTGATTTACATGGGGGAAGATGTCTTTCAATTTTTATTTCTTACATCAGAATAATTTACCAGGAAATCATAGTTTGTGCCTTTCTAAGTAAAATGTTTAAAGCTCAACGAGTGTCCCGCCATGACGTTTATCAAATCTCTCCCAAATGTTTACAGCATTACTTACTGTGTCAAATGTGTGGATGGATGCATGTGTGCTTGCGTGCACAGACGTGGAGTTATTGTGGAAGTGAGTAACAGGATACACTTTGCGCTGTGAGGTGATGATGGGTTATGTGTGTTCATAACATTTGACAAGACAGTCATAATGCACCTTTGTGCAATTCACTTAATGGTATTTCTGTAGCAGAATATGACAAAATCATGACTAATGGGTTTTGTTTTTTGACTGCTTTCAAAATACAGTTTCATGTCACTTTATCTTAACTAAATGTACACAGGTGACAATTAATAGAAAATAATGCATGGATGATCTTGTGAGGAGAAAGAGGATGTCAATGCAGGTGGCCAAGCCAGATGATGGTTGGAGTTGTAAAAGATGTCATGGGATTGTGCGTGCGTGTTATGTATTTGTCACCTGATCTCAGCCCACTTATCACTTTTAGGAGAGACTTTAGACCTACAAAACAGCGAGCAAATTTCCACTGTGATCTCATCACAACAGCAGTGAAGGGAATACAGTGTAGGATTTAACAGAAAGTACACATGCACAAGCTAAAAATATGTTTACCGTTACAAAAGGTAAAGCTTGGTTTTGATTAACAGAGGTATTTTGTCAACGGTTTATTACTGTGGTTTGCGGTGGTGCAAAACTACATTGCATCATAGTGCTTTCTTTGGTTAACATTTTGATCATATAAACTGGTTGATTTATAAAGACACCTGGAAGGGAAGAAAAAAGATGGTGCAGAGCATTTTTATAGCACTGGAAATTACACCCACTACAGCACAATATAATCAGTTTGTGACCTTTTTTCTTTCTCACGAAGTCAACTGAAATATAATTACATTTTAATCTGTCATAAGAAACCGGATATCCGGTGGGATACGATTGCATACGTTTTTGTGTTAAAAACAAAAAAAGTTGTTTCAGTGTGGGGGTTTGTTTACTTGCCCTAAAATTGTCAGTTACACCTGTTTTAACGTACTGCTGTATATTGGGGATATTATACAGTGTTATAATGTCAACATAGGCCTTTTTTCCTCCCCGACGGTTTTCCAAGTTGGGGACACGTCACGATTGCTTCAGAAGTGTAGGGTGGACTTCATTTCCCACAATGCAAATTTACGTCATCTCTCAAAACACTAGCTTGCACCTTTTTTTTGCTCGGCATTGTTTAGATCAACGTGGCCATGGATTGTCTTTCAAATGTTATGCTGTTGTCTTTCTTTAGTTTGCTCATTTGAGTGGAACGTGTGGCACTGCGTATTTGTTAATCGAATGGAGAAGTGGAACCACGACACGCGCGTCAAGAAAAGACGAAAACGGAAGTTAGGAGCCAGTGGTGAACATGCCAGCAACATATTTTGAGACATGTTTTGAGACTTGAGTGACAAGTTTCACCAGGTGACTTTTTTTCTTTTGTCAGCAGCAGCACTTCCCCTCCGTGGGTTGTCGGGGAAAAGAAAGGAAGTGCATTTGGTCACGAGTGAAAGGCGTTGAGCTTTAGTGTTCATCTTTACATTGCCTTCCGGCGTTGAAAAGCAAAGTCGTCTGGTCATTATTTCGGTATCGAGGAGGAGGAGGAGGCTCGAAACGTAACCTTGACCTGAAAGCTCCTCCTCAGTGTATGATGGAGCGCTTAACATAGTAGTTTGACTTTTTTTTAAGTGTTAGTTTATTGGGGTGGAGAACCACTGTCATAATCCTTCACGCTGAATTAGATGCTTAATGCAGCAGATTTTCGTGAAAGTTTAGCAAGGTGGGCTGTTCATTTTCTTTTTTTTAGTGTAACTATTGTATATTTGTAAATACGAGAAGGACATCACAAAATCGTAAATAAAGACAATTTAATCACCAATCCAAGCCATCATGGAGCCGTGTGTCCCGGTCGAGAGGGAGCTCAGGAAGCTGTCGGTCTGCCGGCGCTTGTGCTATGCTGTCGGGCATTTTCTCAATGATTTGTGCGCCTCCATGTGGTTCACCTATCTGCTGGTCTACCTGCACTCTGTCCTTGGTCTCCGGAGCACCTTTGCGGGCGTGCTGCTGCTCATCGGCCAGGTAGCAGACGGAGTATGCACGCCAATTATTGGATACGAATCCGACAGAACTACCGGCATGAGACTGGGCAAGAGAAAAAGCTGGCATTTGTTGGGTGAGTAACGCAAGCATTTGTTTTCATTTTGTTCAAAAGGGCAACAACAATATAGGTTTTGTTTGGTTTCTTCCATAAAATACAACAGGTGGCAAGAGAGAGCTACATACGCACACACCCACACACTCATTTATGTATTAAGTCGAGAATGCAATTTATGGAGAAATTGCGTGTGAAGGCTGACTGAACAAGCATGGAATGATATACAATGATTTAGGATGAGCTGAAGCTGCTGAACATATGCTGGAGTTGATTTGATTATCAATTCAATATATACAGTACAGGCCAAATGTTTGGACACGTTTTCTTCATTGCATTACTTTAATTCTCATGACTGGTTGGTTAGTTTGTAGATTCTCACTGAAGGCATCAAAGCTGTGTATGAACTGATGTAGAGTTATGTACTTAACAAAAAAAGGTGAAATGACTGAAGACATGTTTTATATTAAAGATTCTTCAAAATAGCCATTGTTTGCGCTGGTTACTTTTTTGCATACTTAGGCATTCTTACCTCTGGGAACTCCTTAAAGACTGTTGGAAAATCCTTTCAGGTGACTACTTTTTGAAGCGAAAGAATGCAAAAAAAGTAATTTTAAAAAAGGGTGGCTATATATGTATTTATGTTATTATTTTCACCTTTTTTTTGTTAAGTACGTAACTCTACGTGTGCATTAATTGTCATAGTTGTCGTCATAGTTTTGATGCCTTCAGTGAGAATCTACAATTTACATAGTCATGAAACATAAAGCAAATGTATTGAATAAGAAGTTGTGTCCAAACTTTTGGCCTGCCCTGTACTGCACTGCATGCAGACGGAAGGTGAATATGTAGACATTTTAAAATTGGGATAAGATGAAAAGTTTAAAGTTGGAGCGGGTTGAATTAGTCAACAATGTAGAAATTAGAGAAGGTAAACAAAATTGAATTTTTAGCTTTTATTTTTTAAATTTTGAATGCAGGTACAACTGCAAGCTCAACAGTTACAATTAGTTAAAAAAAATACAAATAAATACATTCTAAGAAAAAAAATCATAACTTGTCTTTTACTCTGAAATTTTGAAAATCAAGCGGTATAGGGATCAGCCTAACTCTTTAAAGTTGGAATGGTTTGAAGCGGTAATGTAGAGGGGGATTAAACAAAACATAATGTTTGATTTTCATTTTGAAATTTAAAAAAGTGGTGGGGATAAGCTGAACTGTTGAAAGTTAGGACCTTTAGAATTGGTAAATTGTCTGTCGTGGTGGGGAGGGATGCCGTCAAGCTAAAGCAGTAGTCCTATCGGGCCGTTTTGGCCTGTGGGACTCCGGAGGCAGCTGGGGAGTAGTTGCCATGTACAATCCTGACAATAGATGAAATTATGTCAAATTTTGTGGAACACAGTGTATCATGAGAATAGGGGACTTGCTGTGTGTTTAATATCAGCTGCAGAGCAAAAAGCAGCAGACACGTCAGTCTAAAGATGCTACAAGTGGGAGCTAACCTCTTCATAGAAACTGTCCCCAAATCCCAATTGGCTGCGGGCGTGTTAGTGAACAAGATTATTTTCAAAGTCAGATGACTGTGTTTTGAGCAACCCGTGATATCATACCTCTAATGTAAACCATTGAGCATTGTTTGTGTGTTTTTTTAACAGATGTTTGCTTTTGATATCATAATTACTAGTTAAGTTAGTCAGCAGACATTTGACCACACAAAGCATGACTCCTAAGACCGGCACCACATTTTTTTTTTTTCATGTACTGTAAATTGTTGTTGTTTATTCTATCTCCAATTAGACTAGAAATATGTACTACATTTATCTTTTCAGAGCCACTCATTAAAAGGCTGTGTGAAGAACAATTAGGGAGGAAGTTGAAAAATAAGAAGGCAGCGGGGGGTACTAGAGAGTCAACAGCAGGTGTTTGTGGGTTCTCGTTTAACATGAGTTTGAAACTTAGGCCCTGTCCACACGAAAGCCAGTTTCAATGTATCCTCACAAGTTTCTTACCGTTTTAGGCTGTTCGTCCACGTGATGGCGCGGTTTTGGAGCTTGAAACCAATCACTTTTGAAACCGGAAGATTTCAAAACGCGCCCCGTACGTGTCCGTCTGGACACCATATGCAGGATACTCCTCCATTGATGACGTAATGGTCGCAGCTCGATGACGACACAGATTAATGACGTATGCGACAATTCTCGCGTGACTGCGCACGAACTGTCAGTCTGTCAACAACAATGGCGGATAGCCGTGTCATAGTGGTTTTGCGCGGCCTCCTTAGCTTGCTTATGCTTTTGCAGCCAAATATTTTGCTTTCTGTGGCTGCACTACAGCGCCACTCCAGACTTGGCATATACATTACAGCCATTAAACACCCTCAGTGTCTTCTTTTGGACCCCTGCAAGTCTTGAAATGCTTCTGTGTGTATGAGATTTGTTTGAGGAACGAAGCCGGCTTCCCTCTGGACAGGGCCTTATTGGTTAATTCTGAACATCCTAAGTCATAGGTGTCAAACGCCGGTCCTGGAGGGCCGCAGTCCTGCAGGTTTTGGATATTTCCCTCTTCCAACACAAGCTGATTCCAATCAGCAGGATCGTTTTCAGGCTTATGCAGAGCTTGCTGATGAGCTGATCATATATCAGCTGTGTTGGAAAACGGAAACATCCAAAACCTGCAGGACTGCGGCCCTCCAGGACCGGAGTTTGACACCTATGTCCTAAATTAACCACATTATCTTGATTGTTGAGTGTTATTTTTCTTCTCTTAAAACATTGGTCCCCAACCTTTTTTTGTACCAGGTACCAGTTTTATGCATGCAAATTGTCTACGGGCTGGCTTGAAATGCACGGGTTATCGGGTTCCTATAAAAAATAAAAAAACGGGTTCAAAGCTGTGTTTGGCCTACATCCTTGTGGGTTTTTTTCCCCGAAAAATTCCAACCAAAGTTTTATCTGTTAAAGTGGGTCGTTTTGTCTCAATGTTTTGAATTGTTTTTAATGATAGACTGAAGCACAATAAAGGATGGTTGTTGTTGTTTTCTTCATCATAAGGTCAGATGACTAATCTTTAGTGCAGCACATGACTTTCTCCCAAATACATAGTCAAGCTTCCTCAAGCCTGTTCCCCGAAGGCTAGAGCCCTGCAGACTTTAGAAATGTCCTTACTCCAATACACCTGATTCCTATAATCAGCTCATCAGCAAGCTCTGCAGAAGAATGATAACGATCCTGATCTTTAGAATCACGTGCGTTGGAGGACGGAAACATCTCAAACCTGCAGGACTTTGGCCTTCGAGGACTAGGATTGGGGAAGCCTGATTTAAGTCAACTATACACATGCACTCCCCATAGCATTGGGGTAATTTTTTAAACTATTACTTGAAACAGATTTTGCAGTATTGAATTTGAAAAAATATATCCTAGTTATTAACCTTGTAAGCATAGCTTTTACTGAAACTATAATCGATTCTTAATCTGATGAAACCATCTTTTTCCTCTCCACCAGGAACCATCTGTGTTATCCTGTCTTTTCCCTTCATTTTCAACCCCTGCCTGGCTTGCTCGACAAACACCCCCCAATGGGCCAAAGTCTTCTACTTTGCCCCCTTCATCGTCATCTTCCAGTTTGGCTGGGCGGCCATTCAGATCTCACACCTCTCCCTCATCCCAGAGCTGGTGTCCAGTGAGAGCGCCAAGGTTGAGCTCACCGCGTACAGGTGGGCTATGACATCATGGATGTCCTAAAGGCAGGCCCCGCTTGCCCATTACACCAAATCAGCAGATGCAAACAGTGCTGTGGGATTGAGGGGGGGCGGGTTTGCAAAAATCTGTGAAAATGTAACTTAACTGCACTTAACCTGTAGTTAGCAACTTAAAATATATATTTTTTTAGTTGAATGAATGATGGGGTTTTTTAAATTGTTAAAAATATTTGTATTTAGTTTAAGTTATTTAATTTTAATTAATTATAAAATATATATACATACATACTTGTAGTTACTTAGAACCTTTATTACAAGCAACTCAATTATTCTCAGTTAAAAACTTATAAATGTTGGTTTTAAAACGACTGGATTAATTTAACAGAATTCCAAACCACTAAACTAAGTGCAATTTCAGCAGAAGTTGCTTGGGAATGCTGAATGCTTATGAAGTAAATTGAAAGAAAAAATATTTGAAAATTACAAAGTATTAATTGTAGTTGAAAGATAAATGAATAAAAAGAACACTTGAACCAGGGAGGTGTGAATTTTTTAAGCAAGTTGAAAATTATATTTGTAAAAGTGTTATCTGAAAGTACCCTCCATTCATTTAGATGAAAAAGTGGAACTATGATAGTCAGTTGGTATACATGTAGTTGGGTGTGACAATCAGTGGAATTTACCTTTACCTTACCTTATATCCCTTAGCGTAATTGCCATGGATATATTTGCAATGTACAGTCAGAGGTGGGATTTGAACCCGCGACCTCCAGGGTACTGGAGAAGGCAATTTACCAAATGTGCCATTGAGCAGTATTAGACTGCTGGTAATGATGTTCAGTTGTATGTATGGATGTGGGCATGGAAAGTGGGACATATCAGTCCATTGAAAATGAATGGGGAAAAGTTGATATCTAACGTTAAATTGTGTGAATACTGTAAGTAATGTGGAATCAGATGATAAATAACCCGGAAGGCGTGAATTTTTGAAGCGAGTTGAAATTTGAACTGTGTAAATCTGAAGTATTATGTGAGACTTGTTTCACGGCAACAAATTGTGGAGAATAAAAATTTGACTTAAAAACTTAATTCCTTTGATTGCCAGTGACAAATGTAAATAATGAAAGCACTACACATTGCAATAACTTTACAACTAACCCTGAAAATGGAACAGTTAACTAAAATTTGAAGCAATTCCCAATTAATATTACCACACATGATAAGACCAAATAATTCCTCCTCTGTCTATTAGTATACTGCTAGCTCTATTTTTTTTATGGAAAATTAATTGCTGAGACCCCAGACAGCTTTGTAAATTCAAAATGACAAAAACTGACCAGAGCACCGAGAAGTATGGGAAAATGAGAGGGAAAATGGCAGGAAGACCGGTCAAATTGTTGTTCCTTTTGGTTTGTTCATATAAGTGCTGCAATTGCAATGGCATTCTTTGGCTGATTTGCTGAAATGTTGTTTGTGTGGTTCTTGTGCTGAAATTCTCGTTCAATAGATGACCTTTTGTATTCGGACAGTACGTGATTATCACAATTGGTTTCAAAATATTTTGGGGAAATTTATGTCCTGTTAATGTGATTACATCTCTGTAGAAACAATACCTCTTGCCAATGCATTATCTACACCACTGGAAAGCCTTTCTTATGGTTGCCACTCGGGCAAAGAGAGCACACCAAAGCTGATCCCAAGTGTTTTTCAGCTGGATTGAGCCGACTATTCTTTGTTTCCCCTCTGTGGCGAGCATTATTATCAGAATTCTCTAATATGTTCAGGTTCCACAGCTGAAAGTTAGTCACTAGTACAACAGAATGACATTTGGCAGGGACAATGAACATTTAGCACATTTTATGCTACCATGCATGCTTGTGCCCAGTGCCTTGCAAGTTCTTGCCCTCTTTCAAATGCTCCCCTTGACTACTAATGCACAATTCCAGTAGATAAAGACTCTAAACCATTTTATGCTAGTTGAGGTAGCTTTTAAGATGTAGATTACTGAAAATGGCAACAAAATGTTAGTAGATCAGGTGAACTTCATTTGAGGTTAAACATTCACTTTAATTGTAGGCAGGTATGTACTGACTTCCATTTAACATTTCTGCATGATTGGTGACTAGGCTACTATACAATCACTTGTTTATTTTTTATTTTTTTAAGCAAGCCTATATATTAATGCTGTATTTTGTAACAATTTGCCCGAAATATCTTTACAATAGCCTTTTTATTTGACCATTTATTACCATTTATATATTTTTTAATTAGTAGATTAACACCCTAGCTGTTCATAATGGAAATTTGGTTTCGAATTTTCTGCCCTTTGACTGCGGATGTGACGTAATGTGTGTGTTGTGAAGAAGGGAAAATGCAGTTTCATTTCCGGCCACATGTGGCAGTAGCGATTCAAAATAACATTTTCTGCGTTCAGTATCTAATACCCTGCAAATCAAAAAAGCTCACGTGAAGAAATATTTTATTAATATAGTTCTGATTTGATATTTTTACTAGAGTACATTGTTACCCTAATATAAATTCTTACCTATGTTGATAATTCTATGGACTAGTACTGAATGTCTGATTAGAAGCAGCAATTACTCACTGTGCAATGTCTTTCTTGGGTTGTCCATTTACATGACTGTTTTGTCATTTGTGGATGTGTCATAAACTCATGTGACAAAAATAAAAATGAATCCGGTATCTTTTAGTCATCCATTTCTTCCTTGTGTGGAAGTAACTGGCGTCAACAACTATGATGAAAGAACCTGTGCATGGGGCTTTCTATTATATTGCCCAACATGTAGCACTTTAGCTCAGATGCTAATATATATATATTTTTTAAATCTAGAATAACATGTCAACTGAATGTATTGCTGTGCATTTTTTGGCAGGTATGCCTTTACTGTGGTGGCCAACATCATGGTGTACACGGTGGCCTTTCTTCTCTTTCACTTCCTGGCTCAAGAGGACATCACAGACAACCTGAGTTCGGCGGACATTCCTGTCTTTCGGGTAAGATTTGAATGGCATTCCAATGCTATTTTCCTATAGGCGCAGGATGCACATTTTTGATTTCACAGTCAAGTGGAATGTGATATTGTCTGTCACCATTGTTTACTTGTGCTCTCCTGTGCACAACAGATGCTGGCTCTCATCGTTGTGGGCGTTGGAGTAGTGTTCTCGTTCATATTTCACATTGGCACAAAGGAGAAGTCAGGAGATGATCCGCTCATCGCACCTTCCCCTGATGTGGATGCACCGCCTGCTCGAGTGATGCAGTGGAAACACTGGCTAAAAGAGCCTTCCTTCTACCAGGTGAGGTGACAGACATTTGACTCATACTTCCAGGTAGCACAATGCTATATTGCTCCAATCATTACTATGATACTTTTTGTTTATTAATCTATCTTTCTGTTTTATTAGCTTATTTCTGGGCAGTCTGTTGGTCAGATCTTCTGTTTCACAGTTCTGGGGGTCAAGCTTCACTTTATGTAAAACAGTTAGTGGGCGTGGTTGGCTTTTGTTTACATTATCTCGTAGTCCAGTCTGGCAATCATCAGTGCATTTGTTGTTATGTGGTCACATCTTTACTTGGGTCAGGCAGCCAATCTTGGTGCTTGTATAGTCAATACAGGCATCTGTTTGGCCGCATAGCCTGAAATATAGAAGCGGAGTGCTTCCAAACAACATGCCAAACAAAATTACATTTTAAACAGAACGGCTCATTATTTTGTACCAAAACAAGACCACAATGCCATTGAGGCATTTTTTAATGTTGTAAATATTGTGTTCTTCCTAGTTATCATGTTTATTCCAAACAACATAGTCTGGCAGACTGGATATAATTGGCAGCAGGCCAATTCTGGCCCGCGGGCGACTCATTGCCGACCACTGAATTACACTCTAAAAAGAGAATTGTTGAGCCAATGTAAGATTGAAAATTGAATTAATGACCAACGTAAAAAAAAATGCTTCAATTGGTAACACACGATTGAATTAAGTTAATCCAAAGTGAATATATTAAGTTTAATGAACTCTGAATTAATTAAACTTAATATAGCGGTATTCACTTTGGATTAACGTGATTCAATTGTGTGTTTAAGTTGGTCAACAATTCAATTTATAATCTTAAATTGGTCCAACAATTCTCTTTTTAGAGTGTAGGACATTTTATTTTATTATTACATTTTATTTATCAATCACAGCTCATTTTGCAAACGTCACATGACCAAACTCAGAAAACAGGTGAGCAGGGATTGGTCGTTGCCTGAACCCTGAGCAACTGTGATATCATTTTCGGACAACAGCAACTGGCAAAATGGCCACCACCTGAGGTAGATACAAACAGGTGGATTTTTGTTGCTTAATTCATATTCTACAAACACAAAATTAATCAGAATGCTGAGTTGAGACTAGTGGGGGTGTATACAAAAATTATTATTATAGGTTTTATTATAGGGTTAACTTCGCCTTTAAAATACAGTAATGCCATAATCATTTCAGTACATGAAAAGAGGACATTGACAAAATAATCAGATATTAAATTGCAAATCGCAATTCAATTATTTTCCAAATCATTCAACCCTAGTACAGTACTGCCCTACTGTATAAACATTCTGCTTACAAGCGGATAACTCGGTTTGTCCTTGTTTTCTCAGTTTATTTCCCTCATAACTATAGCCCTTGAGCCAAATCACAACAATTACATTTGGCATCACAAGGCAGAGGCACCGATCGGGGGTTGGCCGGAATGTTGGGAGTGATGACGGTTGTAGGGCCCCATGAATGACAGGTGCCCTACAGTCATTCTCAACCTCAAAGTAACTTGTGAGGTCACAAACAGCTTTCATATTTCATATTTATGGCCTAAAAGTGTTTTCACACAAATAATTACTGTATAGTTATGACCTTACTACTGTGGTCGGTTAGGTTAGAGTAGTTCTAGACTGCGTACAAATTTGGATTGTCACCACTGTAGTGAAGCTTCCATTGTAAACTGAGGACACCCATGTATGAAATATTGAACATGCATCTCAGGGCTGATTTGCCTTTTATGTTGTAAATAACATTATTTTGACAGGCAGAAACTGTATTCCTATACAGATGTACCAGTACATATATTTGTAAATAGTACGCTTCTGTACCACACAGTACATATCGGGTAAAGAACGTTCCTAAAATGATGAGATCAGTGCCAAGATATAACTTCAATTTAGAATTTTAGCCACTAACGATGTTTATATTTGTACACAGGATTCAAGCTTGGAAGCATGTGTAGTTATTTTGAAAATATAATCTACTGTATGTTTTCAACATATGTTTGAACAGTACATTTTATTTATCATTCTTAACTTCTATAAAAGTGGGTCGTGACTTAGCGACTATAAGAAAATAGGTCCCTATGTGACAAGTTCAACAGTGTTTACATTTAATACATCTCATAGCACACCACCAAACAAAAATATGAAAAATTATGAATATTTAAATAACAACTGTGTCTCAATTTAGTCACAAATATACTTATTCAGTGTGGAATTTGAACACAAAGCTGATATACATGACTTGGTCTGTTGTATGAATGACAACTGGTAGGCTCACAGTTCTTTCTTTGGAAGAACATTTTACTCGTTTGGCCTGTCAGTCACTGTTTTGTGGAAAACACTACTTCACCTTTATATTTTTATGCAGGATCGTGAGTGGTCGGCGGCAACAATGAATACACAGAGACTTGATATGCTTTGCTAGAATAACCGTGTCTTTTGTTCCCCGCAAACAGCAATCAACATTTATACTGTGCTAGGATAATCGTACGTTTTATCCCCCGCAAACAGTAATCAACACCTGCGCTATGCTAGAATGATTATCCCTTTCATTCCCCGCAAACAGCAACAGTCACAACTCGATTTGCTAGAATTTACCTTTTATTCCCCGCAAACAGAAATACTCTCAACTTGCTTTGCTAGAATTATTCTACCTTTTATTCCCCGCAAACAGCAATAATCACAACTTGCTTTGCTAGAATTATTGTACATTTTATTCCCCGCAAACAGCAATCAATACACTACAACGTTAAGCAGCATAATATGATGATCATCAGCGCTTACCTTGACACTAGACCGGAGAGCCTACGGTCCGGGTAGAACGAGCTGCAAAACGGCTGGGCAATCGTACGTGTTCCACAGCTGACTCTGTCGGGACCGCGTGCCGCTCCGTCTTTTATTCATTAGCGTGGGAAACCGGGCTAGCAAAGCCCTTTCTCAGACACTTTCGAAAACATGTTTTGCAAAGCAGGGAAGGCTGTAGTATAAACAAGGAAGAGTTCCCAGGCTGATGCCGCCCTTTATTTACAAATTGTTGGGCACCTGGATTTGTACAACAGTTCAGGACAACAACATATCCTTATATAAGAGGTTTCATGAGGACATATCAAACCATGTTTTTTTTCCCTTCAGTCACTATGTGTTCATGGCACATATAGATGAATAAAGATATTTCAAGCATTGACATGGAGGGTCCCAAGTGATTTTTTTTTCTTCCATCGGACCCTAAATCCCTGGCAGTGCCCCTGTCACAAGGTCAAATGATCCTATTAAATCATTTTTGTCAGCGACTCAGCACAGTGGTGCATTTAGTGCCATGACAAAGCCATGCCAGGACAAAGCGCATTTTAGAAACTGAAGGTGCAAATCCTTAAAAGATTGCAAGAAGGTGCTTAAATGACTGATTCTCGTTCATGTCACCTTTCATGCAAGGTGGCCTTCCTCTACATGTGCACGAGACTGATAGTCAACCTGTCCCAGTCGTACATCTCTGTTTACCTCACCAACTCGCTGTTGCTACCAAAGGTAAGAGATTGCGCCGCGTCAGCATGCCAATTCTGTCTGTTGCGCTCTAACATGTATCTTGATGTCCGACAGAAATACATTGCCATCATACCGCTTGTCATGTATGTCAGCGGCTTCGTTAGCTCGTTGACCATGAAGCCGATCAGCAGGCTTGTAGGCATCAGCGTGAGTAAAACAACATTGCAATCTGTTTTGTACATACAGTATCTCCCAAAGTCAGCACAGCCCTCACTTATTGGTAAATATTGATGTACACTGAAGAAAGGACGCTTTCCTACAATGTAACCTCAATTGTCATTGTGCAGTAACCAAATGTACTGGCCCGTGGGGTGTACTCACTTTTGCAAAATACGGTAGTAAAGAACAAAACAAGTCTCAAAATCATTTATACAACAGTATGTATTTGTTTTTTACTGAAATGTTGATAACAATCACTTGTGATAGATGACCTGTTAGTTTTTAGACTGGATGTCATTTAACTATGGAGGTCAATTTATAGTGAGTGCACCCAAAGATCATATGATGAATGTGTGATGTTTTAGTGAGTCATGCTGTACTTTTCAGATGATGTATTTTATCGGGCTGTTGTTGGTGTTCGCCTTTGCCCTCTGGGTGATTTTTGACAAGAACATGAGATATGAGAGTATCTATGGCGCGGCCGTGCTGCTGGGAGCTGGCTCGGCTGTCATCCTGGTCATGTCGTTGTCCATGACGGCCAAACTCATCGGGGAGCAAACGGTACGTTTGGGGGAAGACACGCCCGAAAAGTGACACCCGCTTCAACTTGCGGAGAAAGATAAGAAGAATTTGTTCTGCTGAGTCATGGCTGGGCTGTTTTTGTTTTTAATGTTCTTCCTAAACAGGGTTTCCCCAAATAATTTTGGCTTGAAACACAAATTTGACATTTTCTTTCCTCAGGACTCAAACAAATTAAGTGTCGCTTCAATAGTTTGTTTGTGTTTGTCCGACGATTGGCTAGCAATCAGTCCAAGTTATACCCCGACCTATTTTCCACACAGGTCTAAAATTCCATATTTAATTCCCATGGGCATACTTTGGCAGATGTTCCTTCTTTCTATAGGGATAAAAGAGGGTTTCCTCCCATTGTGCTTTGCTTTAATAGTGATGTCATGTCAACTCTGTGTGTGTGTGTGTGTGTGTGTGTGTGTGTGTGTGTGTGTGTGTGTGTGTGTGTGTGTGTGTGTGCGTGTGTGTGTGTGTGTGTGTGTGTGTTTTGTTTGGCAGCAAAGTGGAGCCTTTGTATACGGATCAATGAGCCTCACGGACAAGGTGGCCAATGGTTTGGGTGTCATTATCATTCAGAGTATAAGACCGTGCAGGTGAGCATCACTTCTCTGTTGACATTCCCATTTTAGCTGTTTTTAGGGACATTTTTGCTTCAGCGCTTTAAGGAACTAGTCAGTTTGTTTGGATCTTTTCATTTCAGAAGAATAACAGTGATATAAGGAAAAGAAAGTGCCTCATTTGTTGTAACGCCTAAATGAAGCATACCGTGTGCTCATTTTATTTTATATGGTTTAAAAAAAGTGTGTAGCATAACTTTAATCCTGCCCTCTTTTTTAAGTATTTTTAACCTTTACAACAACTTCAGTTTGAGATCGCCAAAAGGTTTTGGCAATGACTCAAAGTTTGTGTTTCATTAAGTTTGCTGTTTGAATGAATGAACAGCGCAATTGTTCTAAATTTGGAACAAAAGCCTTACTTTCTGTGAGATAAGTTAAAATTTGCACACATTGTATAATTGCAAATAAAGAGCCTAGTATTGTAAAATTTGGACTGTAAGCCACAACTTTCCTCCTAAGCTTTAACCCCTGCGGCCCAAACAGTGACATGGCTGATTTGCGGATTTTCCTGAAATATGAGTTCTGCTGAACTTCTCCCCTGGAGCACTTGCCTCCCAAAATCTCTGTGCATGCCGCTGGTGCTTAGGGTGTCATTTGTGGCTATACGGTGGCGGACGTGCCACCTGGAGGTAGTCTTGGGGGGGAAAGAAAGTATTAAATTTTAATATTTTTATTTCATATGTACTTACGAACAATATATCTTACCCAAAGCCTATCAGAGTGCTTTTTTTTTTTAAACATATATCTTGGGGATTTATTAAAGTAAAACAAATCCAGCATGAGAAAAACTGCAGGTAAGCTGCTCATTTCCTAATAAGTGAGCCATTGAGAGGCTAACTGTAATATTTTCAGAGGTTAAAGTAGGTAGAAGTAGAGATGTCCACATACATTTTGGTAACGGTTGATTGCCATTTTTTTTTAGATTACTAGCCATGCTGCAGCCCGCAGATTCGGACTAAATATGGGTGGAGCTGAAACATTACAATCGGAAGTGACTGAAATGGTCATTTTGACACCTATTCTGGGTGAAAAGAGGGTCTTAGAGCCAGCTGGGGGAGTCGACGTTGGTTTCTGATTGTGTAGTGATGGGTGCAGTACCACATATCCCCAGCAGATGGTGCACTCCCGGGATAGTCGAGGTTAGGATTTGGATTTGAGTCAGTCTGTAATAGGCGCTTAGGTGTGGAGAATACTCCCAGAGTGTCTGTGATGGAGGTTAAGTTTCAGGG
This sequence comes from Vanacampus margaritifer, assembly GCF_051991255.1. Classification (NCBI taxonomy): domain Eukaryota; kingdom Metazoa; phylum Chordata; class Actinopteri; order Syngnathiformes; family Syngnathidae; genus Vanacampus; species Vanacampus margaritifer. Next base: position 6,344,524 of record NC_135444.1, read on the forward strand.
TTAAGGGTAGGCGATAGAAAACAATATATATGGTTACTTTGGGAAGTATTCACTATTCATAAGGATGTTGATTGTGCAAGTGTCCTCATGATGCCCAACTGACTTTTTTTTTTTAATTATTTTCCCTCTTTCTGCCATCCACAGCACAGAGGCATGCTGCCCGGCGTGTATTTGGTTTTATCGAGACGTGATGGCAGCCGTAACAGGAGGCGTGGCGTTGGCTGCCGTGTTTGGCCTGTTAACAATTCTCATCTGGCCGCTCAAGACTAGAAAAAGCGAATGATGGATTGTTAGCATCGTTTCTAAATTGTGCTTCGAGATTGTGATAAGGAGGGGAAAAAATCCAATTGATGTTGAATGCATCTTTATGGATGTTTTTTTAAATGACATTTGCACACAATTCACTTTGCTTTAATTTGTTGGTTAGTTAAAATAAATATTTAATTTTTAATACATTATGAGGTCAAAACCCGACATAATGAATTGATATGTAACCACATTTTTCATGTTATGTTATTTACTCTCAAACAAGCTCACTAACAGCTAACACATAATCTGTGAAGGACACTAAACGCAACATTGTTGATGTGCAGTACAGCAGGTTTTTGTATTATACAGTACATATCTCATATTGAATTATTTTATCTAGTTGGCTGGGAGAAGTAACATGATTCTACTGCCTTAATCGAGGTGTGTGTATCAATTTTAAATTAAATTAAATTATGTTCCGTTGCCCTATAAAAGGGCAACACAGAAAACTAATGTGTGATAAATGTATAAAAAAAAAATTGAATACAATCTCAACACTACAATCTGTGTGACTGTTTTTTTATTTGTTTTTATTGTGTTTGGTTTGTTATCACTTGGAAAAAGACAGGAAATGACCAAATAAAATCTGACCAAATGTTACAATGTAAATGTGATCGTATCATTCCAGTTTGCAGTATTTGAAAACTGTGCTTAGGCCAGTCTTTTTAATTGTACCTGAATTAGGTTACCAAAATTAGAAAGAATTGAATAAGGACCGTGAAAGCGAAGCCTTTTTCAGGTATTGGTACCGGTACTTCACACACATTTTTTTTTTTTTTTTTTTACTGTTTCTCTGATGACACATTAAACATAGTCACATGATGAATGTCATCATCATGTGACTATGTTTAAAAAATACTGGTGGCCTCCTTACTTAATGAAACAATAGACTGAACTTATTATAGTAGTTTCTACACACTTGAACAAAAAAAGTTCTATAAAATCCTAATCAAACAATATAAGATGCTGTTTTTTTCAGGGATGAGTTGAAATTAATCATTTCACAGAGGTGCTGTGTTAGTTTTTGGCCAAAGAATGAAGGGTGTGTTCTTTAAAACAACTGGAGATCAAAGGGATGGGGAAAGGAACTTGGGGGACAGACAAACAAAAATGCAGGAAGGATTCAATCCGTTCAATGCAAATACAGGAGGGCACAGTGAACAGAGGCGGCGGAGTGTAGTAACCCATCAAAGTGATGTGTACCGTATTTCCTTTTTGAGCATGGTTTCTCTTTTTTTTCTTTTTTCTTTTTTTGTATGTGGTTTATTTTGTATGTGGGAGTTTGTATGAGCATGGTTTCTCTGTCCACACCGATGTCTCAGATGGCATGGCAGCAAAAGCTATGTAGCATTTTCCCCCTCACTTCCCTATGATTGAAAACAGATGTGTGTGTTTTCCTATACTCCTCAGTTTATGGAAATGGACATATTATTTCAAACTCCAAAGTTGATGTCACATTGAGTATAGAGATTGGTATGGTCAACTGCAATTAAGCTCTTGTTTGTTTGAACGATTAATTGAAATCTTGGTAACTGGAATGAATTCCCAGATGAGGCCCAGGAACTCCCCTGCGACTTTGCAAGAAAGTATCCAGAAAGAAATTCCTCCTACCTGCTTCTTGTGGGTTTTTTTTCTCCAAATGAAATTCCAATACACTGACATTGCCTTAGCATATTTAATAGAAACTATGGTTGAGGAAACTACCTACTTTAAAAAATAAATAAACACTCCCTGAGATAATGCTCCATAACTCGGCTGGCAGGCCCTCCAAATACTGTCTGTTCTGTGACTCTGTCTTATGTGATTGCATTCTTATGTTATCAAAACAGCTAATATGTGTAAAATATGGAAAAAAGAGGGACAGCAATGACATGGGAGCATGAATGTAATTTAACCTACATATTTGGCATGTATTATTGCCATCTTTGGTAGTGAAATTATTTCAAGGCCAGAACAGACTCCAAGAAGCAAGATCCCAATCCCCATCAATGGTCTTATTTATGGAAATTGTTTCATGGTTGCACAACATTTTACCAAGAACACGTTTTAATAGTCAAGCCTGCACTAGCTAGCTATCATGCAGTTTTTGTTGTTGTTTTTTTGTTTTTTTAAACAAACGCAAAATGCAGCATTTAATACAATTTTACATTATTTAAAATAATAATAAATAAGAAAAAAAAACCTGAAGATCCATTTGAAAGCCACCGAAAGAGTTGACCTTAGTGAGCAAAGTCAAAAGAGCCAGTTCTCTAGAAAGAATAGGAAATCCCATCACGAGTAAGTCAATGAAAGGGAAGCTTTTTTTGTGAGCCCCCCTCACCACCACCACAAATTGCTCCAAGTTGCCAAACATAAGTATTGCACAGAATTAGTGAGTAAAAAAGGACAATTTGATTTAAAAAAATAAATTTTGAAAAAAAAAAAAGTTGTATTTTTTTCATCAAAATATGTGCATTCATCACCCAGGATATAACACGTGCATCACCACGCAGAATAACTTTTATCTTGAGTTAACGAGCGACTGTCCATAAACGCGTGTACCAAGGCTGACCCCTGGCGCTAGAACACACGCAATGTTGCGGGTGTTGTGCGGCCGGCCTAATCACCGCGGACCTGCTGGACATCAAGCGGCACTTGCCAGTTGCCACTTTCCTCCAGACTGCTGCGCGAGACGCATACCAGCGTCAGAAGTGGAGAAATACTTCTTTTTTTTCTTTCTTCAATTGGCCTTAATTTCAAAAGGTTCGCTGTAAAGAAAGCGCGACAAGAGTGATTTATTCAGATTTTTAGCCACAGTTTTAACTTGGAAGACTTTTGACTGGAAGTAAGGACGGCCAGCGTTTTTTTTTTGCCTCTAGTGTTCCTCAGGTAAGGCGACTACGAAAAAAAGGTGCCAAAAGCTGTTTCTTCAGTTTTTAAGTGTACAAAAAGTTAATCAGTTTGGTTAAATTGATAAATTGTATTCTTATTGACATACTGTATAAATGCCTCTGTTGGCACAAAGATGTATATAGGCATATACAATACATTGTGTTATTTTGGTTGAGAGCTAATAACGTTGAGATTGTTTCATTCACCATTTGCTTTGCAGAATAATAAGTAGTGTGAATGCTCACGCCCAAGGAACACCTGACCAGGCTGACCTACATATATTTATTTCCTAGATGCAGTGTAACCTATATAAAAGAAATGTGCATCCCTATCAAATAAGCAGAGAAATTATATCAACAACACAATTCAGCGTTAGGTATGACATTTTTGGGTGCATTGATGGTGTTGGTGCACGAAAAAAATAAGTTATTTCTTTTATCCTTTCATCATACAAGTTATCCTGGGGTGCAATACGATTAAAGGATGGTAAACTATACTAAGTGGAACGATTCGTTTCGATTGAGTGACATTAAGATTCAATTCGATATAGAAAAGGGCAATTCCAAAACTCCTCTGCATCATCAAAGAGAGCAAACCATTTTCAACAGTTAACATTGTTCTAATAATTTGTAACAATCACACCCATGTGTAGACTGACCAATAGTGTAGATGTGTGGAAAAACATGAAATTTACCAATTTGTGGCATATAGCCAGTGATGTATAGTTTTTGGTGTTGTGTATTTTGATAGAAAGTCTTGGTTGAGGCCTTTGGTTATGGCAGTGGGTCCCAGGCAGGGACTTAGGGGCCTAACTGTTTTTGACAGAAGGGAGACATGTGACCATATGAGTGAAATTCCATCAGTGGCAGCAAATGAGAGTCTCTCTGTTGTAGTGGTGCTCAGGCTGAACCTGGTGGGTGTTTGACCCAACCTGACCACGTAATACAAATGCAACTCAACTACCGCAAGGGCCACTGGCGTTAGGGTTAGTTGTGATGACTCTCATTCCACACCAATTCTTCATTCATGATTTGCAATCTTGTGGAATTTGGTACATGTCAAATGTCAACTCATGCTTAATCCAACTGTTACACACGTTATTTTTTGTTTACATTTTTATATGTTCATTGTTTTTTTTTTCTAGGTTTATACTACTTTATTGTCATATGGACATTGTCGTCAAAATATTTAAAAATGCAATTTCCAACTCTTAACTTTGTTGAAATGTCTTAAAGCATGTTAATTGAACAACTTCTCAGTTTTGCAAAATGTTATTTTAGAAAATATACATATTTGCTTTAAAATTGTAACAAAAAGTTCAGAGAGCTCCCAAGATCATCAGTATGTCTTAAAAAGTTAAATGAAAACTTAAACAAGTAAATAACGTGGCTCCCAGAGTCCTTATAGTTTTCTAAAGTAAATATATTTTCCAAAATTTCAAAAATAATTGAAAATGTTAAACTTTCTTAGTTTTATTGTAATTAAAAAATTTATTACATTAACTGAAATTTGAAATGAATTAATTTGTTCATTCATTCATAAATACTAATACAGCCAATACTGATATTTGTCAAAATGTAGAATATCTGTGCCCTAACAGAAATGACAAGAAACTACTTTGCACAACCTGCTTGCACCTGCATTCCCTTCTTTTTGTCCCTTTCTTATGGAGACGGACAGAGGAGCCGTTGTTCACTACTCCCAGGACAGCGCCCCAATTTTCTTTTCTTTTTTTCTTTTTTTGAACCCTGACTCCATGACAACACTGTTCCTGCGAGAAGCCCTGACTTTTGCCCCTCCTGCTCTCCAAACAAAGGCAGGCAGTAAGGACAGGGAGAATGTTGGAGGTTGGAAGGACACGGTGAAATGAAGGAGGGAATGATAGGAGGGCGTCTGGGATGGAGGCTCTGAGGCGAGACCTCCTCTGTCCCATACAGAGTGAAGAATTATGGCCATGTAGACTGTGAGTGTAGCCAGCAAGCACATCTTTCTGTCTCAGCCACTGAATGGGGTTGTGTTTACAGTGGCGGAGATTACATTCTCGTTTCAGAAGTCTAACTTTGTCTTCTGCTTGATGTAAAAGAATGAAAGAATGGCTATTGTTGACTTGCAGCCTCGCTCCCTTGTAAGATTTTGAACAGAAGAAAAACAAAATGAGTTGAGGGCGGGACATGTGAACTCTTCAAGGCCCGGACATTGCGGGGGCAGCAGAAAGACTCGAACTGCCCCCGAAGACTCAAAAAATGAAAGTATTGTTTGGCTGAGCTCCGTGTCTGCCCTGGTACAGACATCTCCACGCTGGTTCTGATATTGCTCGCTCAACGGCCTTCAAAGATGAGGTCATTCCACTCCCAGTTCATTTTTTTCTGATAATGACAAAAAGCAGGTCTAAACTAGTTTGCAACAAGATCATAAAGACACATTCTGCCCCCAATAAAATATCGTTTACACCAGCTATAAGCTAAGATAGTGTGAAGTGTGAAGAGGATAGAACAAGTACTGTATGCCCTCGTTTGTGTGCATTCATTTTGGAGTTGTTTTAAGAGGAAGTCAACCTTAAACATTTATTGACAAAAACAAGTTATATGTGATCGCACTAGTGTAAACATGACATTCTGATTAATATTACATTTGTGGAATATGAGTTATGAAGCAAAATCCAGCTGTTTTTATCCATCTCACGCCCAATTTACAATGACTGCGGAACGGACGCGGTGCGTTTTCCGTACGGCCACCGCAAGGAATAGAAAGCATTTGAGTCTGCGTGTCAATTTACACCAGCTGCAGTTGCGTATAAGGGATGCGGCGCTGTGGAAGGTTTCCGCAAGCGTTCTATTTTTTTTCCGGACACCGCATACGGAACGTTTGCGGATTTGCTGAAGAAATGACACGAGCCGGACAGCAAGTCGCGCGTCGGCATCAAGGTAGATCCGGTATATTTCAAAATAAAACCGTTTGCGAACTCATTTTTTGGGAGAGGTAACTACTTCGTATGACACGAGTCGGACATTTAAGACAAAAAACTAGCTCAGATTAAATTAAACATGACAAAATAACACTATTTAAACACAAAACGTACTTAACCATGGTATTAGAGCTATGGTAGAAGTCACAGAAATAACGTCCAAAAGCATATCGATGTGACAACAGACAAGTGTAGCTATTATTCACCAATAGGACTCTATATACACGGTTGTTATCGCGTGAACTCAACTCTCCAGCGTGAACTCCCGGGATATTGAGGTCTGGCGGGTGCAGATTTCCGGACACGGACAGCTGACACAACGCAGTCAGTGTAAATTGCAGTCCGTGCGTATGGAAAAACGCACCGCGACCGTTCCGCAGTCAATGTAAATTGGCGTGACAGACACCATTTTGCCACTTACTGTGGACTGAAGATGACATCACAGTTGCTCAGGCAACAACAAATCACAGCTCACCTGCTTTCTGAAGCTGAGCTGTGATTGGTTGTTACCCGAGACCTGAGCAACTGTGATGTCATTTTCACTTGACCCAAGTGGCAAAATGATATTGATATTCTAATATTAATAATAAACTAATAAAAAATTGCTGGATTTTGCTGCATAACTCATATTCCACAAATGTAAAAAATAATATTACATTCCACAAATGTAATATTAATCAGAATGTCATCAAACAGCTCACCTGCTATGATTGGTTGTTACCTAAGACCTGAGCTACTGTGATGCCATTTTCACTCAACAGCAAGTGGCAAAATGGCCGCCTTCTGATATTGATGGGTAAAAAAACTGCTGGATTTTGCTGCTTAACTCATATTTCACTAACACAAAATTAACCAAAAGACTATATTTAGACTATGGAGCTGCATAGAACATGTTATTGTCAAGAAATTGTTTTGGGGTTGACTACCCCTTTAGGTCGACTTAATGCGTAGAAATATGCTGAAACAGCAACAGATTACAGGCAACAGATTTAAACAAGCAGAGTACTCACAAACAGTCAATTATTTACACATTTCTGTTACTAAGCCTCATTCCAAAGGACAGTCACGCCCATCTTTTCCATATCAATCGTCAACTGAAGCATAACTCATATCAGACAGTGCTGTACTCCCTGGCACTCACGCGTTCATTTGAGTTTGCTCTCAGTGCTTCTGTTTTATTTCTTTGTAGAGATGTTTGAGAAACAGTCCTACGACAGTCCACCTCTGTACACCCCACCATCCAATAATGGCTTTGGAGCACCGGGCAGCTTCCATGCGCCTCTGAGTGATTACAACGCTTACCCTCCTCCGCCGGGATCTTACTACATTGAGGACAAGCCGCAGCACTTCTACAAATGGTTGTCGCCTCCTGGGATCGTCAAGGCCATGATGGCTGTGGTCATCGTGCTGTGTTTGGCCATATTCGCCTGTGTGGCTTCCACTCTCATGTGGGACATGCAGTATGCGAATGGAATGGGAATGGGCTATGGCTATGGATCTGGCTACGGTGGTGGATATGGCGCAGGCAGCTATGGCCAAGGATATGGTGGCTACGGCAGTTATGGTGGCTACGGCAACTACCAGGGCTCCTATATTTCCCCCTACTCAGCCAAAACAACAATGATTGCCATGGCAGCCATAAACTTCATCGCGGCACTGTCTTTCTTCATTGCCAGCTTCTCGAAAGCCAGCGCCATCCGCAGCAGGAAGTACTTTCTGGCCGTCCTGATTGCCAGTATCATCATGGCTGTCTTGCAGGTAAGAGTCAGTCACACACTCCAACTACCATGTATGAGAAAAACAAGTTATCTAGTTTAATGTGTTACAAGATAAACCCAAAAATAATCACCTATTACATGATAAAACCAGAAAAAAACAAAAGTATGAGATTATGACTAAACACTGGTTGCTACAGTGACCAGAATAAGGCTTCTTGGCTAGAGTGTTACAATTATGGCGATACTGTAGTTTTGCTGTTAATGATTAACTTACCCCACATTCATATTTAGTTGGTAGAACAATGGCAACAACATAGACTGTACAATGGCAAATATTGTCAAAGGGCTGTCCCTTGTTTTTAGTACAGCCCAGCAAAACACAAACTGTTATTGTCATGGAACATTTACAAGCAATTATTAGTTTGTATATTTGAAAAAGAATAAAGTAAACCCCACGCCCATCTTGTTTCTGTTCGAGGTCTCTTCAGAGGATGTTTTTCCCTCATCTCCGTCGCCAAAGTCGTTCAGTTGCTTTTGTTTCCGTTTTATGGATGAAAAGTTGGGTTCTAAAGCTCATCCAAAAAAGTGTCAAAAATGAGCGCTTATTTCGACAACAAATCCACTATCAAATTATTCATCAACTATTTTAATAACCAAGTAATTGTTCAGAGCCAATGTTTATCTTCAAATTAGCCAAATCATTGGATTTCACCATCACAACAGTAATTATTATTTGATTTCTATAGTGATTTCAATCAAATACTGATTACATGCTAATTATCATTGATGCTTTAATCAAAATTGGGGGTGTAAGGTGGTTCATTTTTTAATCATAATTCATTGCATGACTTCAGTAGTTAACTCACGATTAAATGCAAATTTCATATCTGTTCTAAATCAATAAAATATCATGTACATTAAAATATTTTCTACGTTTTCATACTCTTGTTAACATGAAAGTGGGAAAAAAATTAAACTGATGGAAATATGGCTGCATTCTTTACTCATTGATACATTAATTTAAAACTAATTCATAAAATTGAGTTAAAATTAAAAAGATGTACAGTACTGTAAAAAACGAGTGTGATATAGATTTGTGTTGAGGTCTTTTTTTTCTGCCACTAGATGGCATAATTGCATTTTAAAGACACTGGTGGCAGCTCAGTGCATTTTTCTTTTTATATTAAGAGCTACCTAATCTTTAACTTGTGGAATTCGGAACATTTTTTAAATTGTAAATTCCAACTTAACCCCAGTTTCCACAAATATATGCATTATTATTAAATGTATTACTGCAAAAACTTTCTGTCTGCTGCTTTGAAACTGGAATTCCCCCGGTACAGGCTTTCCAAGTAAAGAGTGGTCATTAATCGCGCGTTTTAAAAAATTAGTGGCATTAAAGGAACTGTAAATTAACTCCAAAATAACATACTAATTTTGACACCCCTAATCAAAATAAGACATTTGCAAACATCTGCTGTCACTTTGAAAAACAATGACCGAACTAGTAACTAAATCAGTTACAAAAAGGTGTTTACATTAATCTCTCACGTTTGATATTGCTTTATTGTTGTTGTTGTTGTTGTTGTTTGTTTGTTTTTTGTATCACTAAATAATCCGGGGAAAAAACAATAATTGGCAAATGAACAGCATCAGTGGAAAAAATGTTTTGTAATACACTTGAATGCAGAATAAAATGTTATCCAATTATTTGATTAGAATAATTCATTCTAAAAATATTGGAAAGTGACAGCCCTGCTCCATAAGGAACCAATCTTGATCTAAGTATAAATAAAATTGACTTGAACTTGTTTACCAGTCCCAATCAATTGTTGTTAGAGTATGCCTTTTCTTGAAATATATTCCATTCAAAGTTTTACTTAACTCATATGATTTCATGTCTGGAAGTTCCAAAGTATATATAATGCATCATGTCTAAATGAAAGCTTTATGAGATGTGGATAATTGAGATGATTCCATGCGTATTAAACATACAATATATGTCTGTTGCAGGGCATCATAAACATTGTGTACATAGTTGGAGTAAACCCCATGGCCCAGGGAACGTCCAATGTGATTTACAACCCCATGCTCATGATGTGCCAGAGCCTCTACCAGACGGGCTATTCTCAGATGGGAGGAGTGGGAGGCTTCCCCCTATACAACCAGTACCTCTACCATTACTGCTTTGTGGACCCTCAAGAGGTTTGTGGCTTGTTTTTCCCTTTATCTTATAGCTGCAGACTGGATTGGCTTTAGTCATTTTTGTGATATACTTTAGTTATCTTTATTTGTTTAATGTTTGCTACTTATTTGTGGTACAAGTAGTGATATTTTGAATGTACGTATGTGTACACTTATACCAGGTCAGACAGTCTTTGTGGTACATCTTATCTTTGACTCCCATGTCCCTGAATTTGTAGGGAGTCGCCATGGTGTGCGGATTCCTGATTGTGGTCGCCCTGGCTGTCGCTGCCTTCTATGCACACAAGACTAGAGGCAAGATCTGGCGCTACGGCAAACCCAACATCTTCTGGGATGGGCCTCTGGTTGGCGGCAAGGCATCGGAGGGCAGAAATGTAGAGGAATGGGTAAGAGACAAGAGCTTGGTGGTCACTGTTGCATAATGTTGCACGGATGAATAGAAATCATATTTGACCCTAATTGACCCACAGCTCTTAACTTCTCTAGCTGTGGTCAAGGGAATGGGGTCGAGAATTTTAATCCAGCCTTGATGAAAAATTCCATTACTTGTTTTGTTCTGACTAGTAGATGAAGTAAATTCATTTAATGACATATGCTCCCCAATATTAACTTAAAGTGGGCATGTTGTATGTGATGGATTAGTCTCCATCTAGTTTTACAGTGCGAAGTGAGGGAGGAGGCATCACAGAGGTTATGTCATTTTCAATTTTCATTTCCTAATTACAACAACATGATTACAGCTAGGCTACACAATGGCAGTTTATTAAAACAATACAATTCCCTGTTTGATGAAAAAAACGTTAAATTGAGTTGCATGGCCTGTTCGAAAAATTAATTGCCCACATCTGAGTTGCCGCTGAAAGGCAAGGTCTTGTGGCCAGCTAGCTTAGCACTCTTCTCTAGGGCAGTGCCCAATCTTTTTTGCACCACTGACCACATATATTGACAGACCGTCGAACCGTGATGTAGCGACACAGAGATAAACGTCTCACCGGCAGCTCTCCTTCTGCGCATTTGGCCACCGTCTCACGGCAATTGTAGCCGTCAGCGAAGCCAGACTCTTAAGCCAGTCGCCACAACAGCAGTTGTTTATTGGCTACGCAAAGCGCCACAAGGGTCAACTTCAAAATAAAAGCACAAGACTGTACATGGATATCAATGCCTTACTTTTCTTTTTAAATTGGCAATCAGAAACAATTGTTTTGGCAGCTAGCTTGACTGCAAATTGAGGCTGCATAGCCTGACTGCAGTCAAGCTGACTGACTGAGCTAGCTGCAATATTCGAGTGCACAAAACCGCAGTGACTGACTTAAAACAGAGTGCAATATTAATTATGCAGTGCTCATGTGCACCCCTGCCTATATAGCATTTTTCCTTAAAATTGCCCGAAATTAATAGCAATTCCATCCATAAATGAATGAATGAATCCATGAATGAATGAACGGATAATGCAATGGTCAGAAAAACGTTCCAACCAAAATATGTGGTTATACATGTAAGGTTTTATTCCTGATCATAAAACAGCCATAAGAGATCGACTGCCATCATGAGTACTAATACCTTGAACTGAGGCCGGATGTCAGCCCAATACTGATACCTGGTATTCCTTGTTGTGAATTCAAATGCCAATTGTTTTATGACCGTCAGTGTTTCCTCAGAGGGACTAAGTTCAGTTCTTTCTCATGGCTGATAGCGCTCAGTGAATGTTTGTTCATGGTCTACTACCTAGTTTCACTCAGATTAATCATTAGCAACCTGTAAGCAAGCAGGTGGTTTCTACAGAGTTTTATAAACACCAACAACACTCATAAGAGACGCTTGCCTGAAATGGGGATTGATGATTGACTCAATATGCCGCTTTTCAGCTAATATGTTTCTTTGTTTGAATGACAATGAAGGCTGTTGGTATGCTTTAACAGTGTTTCTAACTGTTATGCCTATATTCACAATGTACTTTAAATCATGACTAAACCCACAAAACTATGCAAAAGCCAACTTTCCACAGAAAATAGCTTTTGTTTTTTTTCCCATGTCTCTGTTATTTAATCCTGTTAGTATAAAAATGTACAGTAGGATGTGTTTAGGTAAAGACAGTGCACACATTCTCAGTCCTCAATATTTGATCATGACTCTATTATTGCCATAGCACATCTTCTATTGTCTGTAAATTATAAAACACAAAGGTGTGGCGTATCGTTTCTATCTCTGTATGTTCTTTCATGGTAATTGCACCACGTGCACAGCAGTGTCACACAGTGAGTCATCAGGCTTGGTTGGACACTGAACCAGCTTGCTAAGAATGACCTCACACACTGGCCTCATTCTGCTCAGTTTGGGTTCCATTGTGTTTCATTCATGAGGTCATTAGTGGTGTCAGTGTGCTGCTAATACAGCGGTATCGCATGCTGTAGACGGCTACACGTATGCGGCTGGCCTCCAACCTATATTCAAATGGAAAAATGCAGTACTGTAGTTTGAAATGCAACATATTGTTTGATCAAATAGAGTTTTGGGTTTGTTGTCTAGATGTATCATGTAGAATGACAAAAATGACAAAATGTCATCTTATTAATTGTATTGAATTGATTTACAAAGCGGGAGACATAAGTCAATTCACCGACTACAGGCCGGTCTCTCTACTCTCTCAGTTCTCAAAAATCTTAGAAAAACTTTTTGCAAATAGACTAGATAAAATCATTGAAAAGTATGACTTGTTAAATGACAGTAAATATGGATTCAGACCAAAGAGATCCACATCAATGGCACTAATGGAGCTAATGGAAGAAATAACCAGTTCTCTGGAGTAGGAATATTTGTATACTTAAAAAAAAGCATTTGACACAATAGACCATCATGTACTAGTTAGGAAACTTGAAGAATCTGAAATTAATAAATTAATAAAATACTCAACTGGGTGACAAATTATCTATCCAATAGGAATCAATTTGTGCAAATGGAAAATCACAAATCAACTCAATTGGGTATCTCTTGTGGAGTCGCACAAGGATTCGGTTTTGGGACCAATATTGTTGATTATGTACATAAACGACATTTGTAATGTTTTGAAAATTTTAAAGTTTGTGCTATTTGCAGATGACACAAACATTTTCCGTTCTGGAGACAACCTACAGCAGCTTGTCAAGGTGGTCACCAAAGTATTAAATAAACTAAAAACATGTTTTGACTTAAAGAAACTTTCATTAAATCTGAATAAAAACAAACTGATGTTGTTTGGAAACCATAAAATAAACGCACAACTAACAATAAGGATTAAGGACGTTCAAATTGAACGGGTTTATGAAAACAAATTTCTGGGTGTGATTCTTGATGACAAAATCTGATGGAAAGCCCATATAAAACATGTTAGGGCAAAGGTAGCACACATTGTTGGGAAAGGCCAGACACATATTAAATGATAAAGCAATGTTTATTTTGTATTGTTCAATAATATTATCATATTTGAATTACTGTGTAGAAGTTTGGGGTAATTCCTACAAAACGACCAAAAAAAGCCATAAAAATAAGATATTATGTAGGGTACCTTCAACACACCAATAAACTCTTTTTAAAACTACACACACTAAAGTTTAAGGATCTGGTAGATTTTAAAACTGGACAAATAAAGTGTAGGACAAATAATAAAATGCTGCCAGGCAACATACAAAAATTATTTACAGAGAGAGAAGGGGGTTATTATCTGAGAGGGGAATTGAAATTCAAACATTATGCTCACACAAAACTCAAAAGTATGTGCATTTCAATCTGTGGAGTGGTTTTGTGGAATGGTCTTGAGGGAAACATTAAAAGAAGTACAAATATTTGTCAATTTAAGAAACTGTATAGTAACTTCATTTTTGCTAAATATACTAGGGAGGAATAATAAAACAGTGGCTGAAAGTACAATTTTTGTTAAGGAATTTATGAATAATGAGTTAAAGTAGGAAGTGAGGTGAAATTGGGATAGGACTAGATAAGCAGTTGCTTCATCCTATTCCATTTCAAAGTCTTTTCTTTTATAAATGAGTTTCTTTGGAAGTCATTATTATTATATATGGCGAAAGAAAACAGTTATTTCATCCTTGTTTTGTGGAATAACCTGAATGTCTCTGTTTATTTGTTTTTGACACAATTGTGAAATTATGCTCATTTCTAAAAAAAAAAATATTATTGTCATTTTAAATATTCAAAATAAATATATATATATATATATATATATATATATATATATATATATATATCTTGTTGGCACTATTGTCCTCCATATTTTGTTAAATAAATTATTTGTATTACTTCTTGAGTTGCTATTTCCTGGTTCTTATCCCCTAGACAAACTCTGAGTCAGGGTGGGAAGTTTGATCACATATATATATATATATATATATATTTTATGCTTTTAAAATGTCCACGTGAAAAAAACTTGTGTAATAGCTCTCTCAAACTCTTTACTTGCATGTGTTTTCTTTTGTTCCACCCCATTCTTGGCATCCAGCACCATTTTTTAGCCCCAGTCTTAATTTTCTTCACCATGTTCATTTACCTTACTACTTTTTTTTTTTTTACTGGTCTTGCAGTTGTATTCATGGCAGCACTTTTTTTTTTTTTAGTTCCGATTAGTCAGAGCACATTTTTGGGATGTTTGCATGAGCTGTGCCCTTCAAATAGAATTCTGGTGCAGCTGCAAGGCAGGAAATTGTACTTCACCTGACTACTTCACAGACCGCAATTCTTATTTTGGGGGGGCTGCTGCTGTATCTTTTCTGCCTTGGCTCGTCGGAAAATGTATGATATTATACTCTGTTTCGAAACAACATTATAGTTTCATAAAAGTTGTTGCCACTACAAAACGCCGATCTGTGTTTAAAACATAATTTTTCCGGATTGAGCCATCCTAGGCTGTTTAACTCAAACATTCCACACGTATCATATCCTGAGCAGAGAGCTACTGTGTGTAGAAAACAAATGAGAGCTTCACACATCCATGAACAAAACAAAGCAACAGTGTTACTATTAAATATAAACAAGAATTAAATATGTACAAAGTATTTATGTGCAGATTTAATGTATTGTAACCATATTGATCTGACAATAATTGCTAAATCTGCAGAAACAGACTTGCAGACCACGATGTGGGAAAGTCCTTAAAATGCGGATCTTTGAGTAGAAAAATATTGATTAAAGTAAATGCATTATACTGTTTGGCAAACATTATTTTGTCCACATACACAGCCAAATAATATGAAAAGTAATGAAATAATTTGTTGATTTAGTATTGCATTTGAGTTGAGTTCACTTCTCACTCAAGCAGTGAGCAAAGCATATAACTTCAACAACACTGAGCAGCTGAACTATGCTGCCCAATTATGTGCCTGAGTGCTCCCTTAATTAAACATGGAGCACTAATAACCTCACTGCAATTGTATGTTAGTAAAAAAAAAGCTAGTGGGTGATAAATGTAACATAACAACATCAGAGTTGTTATACGATATGTGCTGTAGTGATGAATGCACGTTTCAAGCAGGATGTCAGTTAGGAAAGGAACCTGGGTTTTACAGTCCTTGGGAATGTGTTGTTTATGTTGTTCCGTCTGTTTTTCCTTCCTGTGTAGGTGAACAATGTGGAGGAAAACCGTAGTGTTCAGGACGCCCCAACCCTCCTGGTGTCCGAGAAAGGAGGTGGTCTGCTGAATGCTTCGGCAAACAGTGTCATCTCGTATCCCCCGACCAAGATGGACAGCAGCTCTTTCAATGGGGACACCTACGACAACAACAATGAGTGGGTCTATTGCGCAACATCTCTTTTCAAACACGTGACTAGTCATGAAAAAAAAAAAACATATTGCCCTACCCACGGAATGAGCGCCTCTGACCTTTGTGCCCTTGTGGGATTATCTTTTCCTTGTTTTCGCTCATGTTTATTGATTTTTGTTCTGGAGCCTTTTCACAACAAGTTCAAGCACAGTGCATGTCAAATACACATTGCGCATTCTTTATGATCTTAACGCTGACTAACAATTTAACAATCCACGATCATTATAAGCTTCTAACAGTTAACAGTTGGTGAATTCCTCACACAAAATAAACAGTCTTCATGTTATTGACATAGTTCCACTGCTGAGTTTGCATTCCTTTACAAATCCCTTGCCAAGCCACAAAAGTGGACAAGTTTCCTTTTTATATTATTAAAACAAATACTACTACTTCCCCTCACGGAGGACCCCTACAATGGACAAAGGCTGATCCTAATCCCTCATACAGTACCATTTCTTTATTTATGGCACCTCAAATGGATGATATGCGCTAAAAAAAAAATTTTTTTTTAGAGTGTACTCACTCTAAAAATGGTTGGGTCGAAAATAACCCAAATTCGGTCAAAAAAAGGATCAATTCAACTTTTTGCTTTATTTCACCCCAAAAGTTGGGTTAAATTAATAACCCATAAAACAACACAAAAACTGGGTTGCTTTGTGGGTTATTAATTTCATTTTACCCAACTTTTTGGGTCAAATAACTCAAAAAGTCGGGTCGGTTCATTTTTGACCAAATTAACTTGGGTCATTCAATTAACCCAAAAAGTTGAGTCAAACGAATAACCCACAAAGCAACCCAAAAATTTGTTTGCTTTTTGCTGTAATCCGTTTAAAAACAAATTTTTGACCCAATGTGGGTTATTTTCGACCCAAAAATAACCCACATTGGGTCAAAAAGGGACCGACCCAACTTTTTGGGTTACTCAATTGAATCAATAATTTGGGTCAAATGAATAACCCACAAAACAATTCCAATATTTTTTTTGTGTGGGTTATTCATTTAATTTGATTCAACTTTTTGGGTTGAATTACTCAAAAAGTTGGATTGCTTAATTTTCGATCCAATTTAATTGGGGTATTAAAACAACCCAAAAGGTTGGGTCACATGAATACCTCACAAAAACAAGCCCAAAAATCGGGTTGCTTTGTGAGCTGTTAACTAATTTTTGGGGATTAAATAGCTCAAAGTTTGGTTTGGTTCATTGACCCAATTCAGTTGGACTATTAAAACAATCGAAAACCTGCCTACTGCCCCAAAACAGCCGGGACGGGCTCCTGCATGCCCGCGACCCTCGAGAAGATACGAGGTTCTGAAAATGGATGGATGGATGGAAACATGAATATTCACATGAATAACCCCCCCCCCCCCCCCCAAAAAAATTGTTTTGCTTTGTCGGTTATCAATTTTATTTGACCCAAAATATTGGGTTGAATAACTTCAGGGTTGGTCCGTCTATTGTTGACCTGATTTGTGTTATTTTTGACCCACCACCTTTTAGAGTGAACACAAGAACTGTATGAAATAGAAAAGTTAGAAAAGAAACTCGGGGGCGCTGAATGGCAACCCACCAGGCTTCCCGTTCTGTCTCCTCCTATTGGTAACTGTTTTCAACTTTCTTGGACGGTTTGTGACTGGAGGAGTTGCCTCTTAGGGCTCAATAAAGTAATCTGAAACTGAATATCTTACATTTATTCATTTACAATGGATATCGCTTCCAATTGTTCCCATTTATGAACAAAGTTTTTTTTTTTTTTTTTTTGCAGATACTCTGAGCGGGCCACCTCTCGACCATCAGAGGCTTTATCCCATGGTGAGAGGACCAGTTCCAGCCCTTCAGAGGAGACTGGCGGGGGCCGTAAACCGTCTGCGAACAGGGCCAAGCGACGCAGACGCAACCCCGACATGGACGAGTCGCAGTACGAGACAGAGTACACCACAGGAGCAGAGACAGGCAACGAGCTGGATGTGGAAGAGTGGGTGAGGTGAGACGTTCTGTAAGCCTCCATCATCACACGGGGAGGATTAGAGAGGTGCAGATGACCTTAACCAACAGTGCATCATGCAGATTAGAGATTTTGCCGCTCTCTCAGGACCAGGCCTTAATTCTCTGATTTGAATAAAATGATTGTTGGATTAGAAAAGAAACCTCTGTTTACAGCACACTGCAGCCAAAATATTTGTTCGGAGTGGAACAGATGGATAAAGATGACAATTTTTTTACTTTGATTGGCACAAGTAAAAAGCTGCACTGTACTTTATATTTGTCATTTTGTTTTGAGGAATAGTTAATCTTGTGAGGCATGCCATTATATTCATGCAGAGGGAACTCGGCCAAAGGTACAAAGCCGTTATCGACAGTACACACACACCTTTTTCTTCAAGACGAACACCAATTCCTGCTTTAGCTGACCGTGCCTTTTGTCTTCCCTCCCAGCATGTACCCTGAGATCACGTCTGACGAACAACGTCACGACTACAAATCCGAGTTTGATGCTGACCTGAGGGACTACAAGCGCATGTGTGCAGACATGGACGACATCAACGACCGCTTTAACCAACTCAGCAGGCAGTTGGACACACTAGATGACACCTCTGCTAAATATCAGGTGAGAGACAAAAAGTGATATTTATATGTCATTGGTTGGATAACATTTGACAGAAGAAGACCAACGTAACGTATACATGGATATACAATATTTGCAACATTTTTGCTTCATGTTTGATTGCTAATGGTAACAAACGCATCCAGCGCTCAGCATGTGTAACAAAGGTATCTTCTTTTTCTCTTTCTCAGGATGTAGCAGAGGAATATAATCAACTGAAAGACTTTAAACGGGTCAGTAAGTGTTTTTAATTTTACAGTGTGGAAATGTCTTGATAGAATTGTTTTCTATTTCAAAGAGGGAAGTCATTTGTTTTAAGATTAACATAGCAGATGATATTTTAATGATACACAGTAAGAGGCAAGGGAAGTTTATTTCTATAGCACATTTCATACACAAGGCAACTTGAAGGAAAGCAACAAACACAGCAGTTAACATTCAGAAGCAAAGCAGAGAAAACAAAAGTAGCGTACAAAATGTACTAAAAGAACATACATTGTCAATGTTAAAACATTAGGCAGCACACTTTAAAAACATTTAGAGTAAAGATTTTTTTTTTTTAGATTATTACCCACGATCTAAAAATGTTTAAAAGACCTTAATCAAAGGCATGTGGAAAAAAAAAAAAAAGTTTTTTAACTGGATTTGAAAGTATTTACACTCTGGGCTGACTTCACTTCTGTTGACATTTGTGTGCAACATAGCAGCTAAATGCAGCTTCACCATGTTTTCTTTCAACTCTGGGTTCCAATCAGCATTTCTTGAATATATTCAGGACCCAAAGCATTTAGTGATTTATAGACGAGTCGCAGAATTTTGAAATCCTTTCAACAGCTAACTGGACTGGAGGCAAATGTTCGGATTTCTTTGTTTTGGTCAGAACTCGAACTGCAGCGTTCTGAATGAGCGGCAATTGTCTGATGTTCTTTTAGTTACAATCATCGAGTCTGCTGGAGATAAAAGCATATTTTACAGTAAATAAATGTTCGCTCTGTCAGATTAAGTGACTAGCCATGTCTTGGTAGGTTTGCAGTTGTGTCATACTTTTCACATTTTTGGATGATGGATTGAACTGTTCTCCCTGAGATGCTCAAAGTTTTAGGATACTTTGCCCTGGTTTAAACTTTATCCCTGAGCTGTTTGGTGAGTTCATTGGTCTTCATGATGCTCTTGATCAATCGTATTTTTTAACAAGCTGCCTTCATAGAATAGGCGGGCTATGTTTACTAATTGATTGTACTGAATTGTATTTAAGGGTATCAGTACAGGGGCTGAATACTTTTCACATTTGTATTTGCTATAAATCTCCATTCGAAGAATGGACTGACTACAAGTTCTCAATAGGGTCGAGGTCAGGATATGATTGTGAGTTTTTCCTCCTTGTGAATACAAGAATCAACTTTCCTGTTACTTTTCAGACACCAGAGTACCAGTCGAAGAAGAAAGAGTGTCGCAGGCTGAGACACAAACTGTTCCACGTCAAGCGCATGGTGAAGAACTACGACAAGAGCCACTCATAGACTTACGCCATCTTGACTCCACACTCTACAAACACTCCAAAAAGCTTCATTCACTCTCTGCTTTGTTTGGACCACACTTATTGGTTTACTGGGATAGACACTGCCAATGTTCTCTGGACACAGAAGGGCACACTTGCACACATGGAACATATTGGATCTTGTGATGATGCAATAATAATCTAGAATTCTATTTTGTTATGATTTTTTTCTAGTCATTTATGTGTGGTAACAAATGACTTAGATAGCAGGACACTCCTGTGGTTGCCCATCATAAATGAGAACATATACAACAATATTGTGTAGAATATGACACCATTTAACCTATGGTAATAATTAGTCCAACTTGTACATTTTTTTTCTAATGAAACTCTATACTGAATACCAGATTCAGTGAGACCAAAAAGGGGACATTTTCTGACCACTCGTACTGTAAATAAGCTCAACATCTCCTGTTTATTCTCCATGAATATTTCGGTGATGATTTATGTTTTTATGCTCTGCAGGAGTCAAAGGAACAACTGGAATTAAGTACTGTGTCTATTTGGTTCTTGACATCATCTTTTTTCTTTTCTTTTTTTACTAGAGTCGCTTGTTCTCAAATTAGTAGTCATTTGAAATGTTCTCATGCCTATGCAAATTTGTAAAAAGAACAATGTCACTGACTAATAACCTATGCAAATAGTTGTATAAAGGCCAATGAAAACGATTACGTTTGGTAATTTTGTATGGATCAGCTTAATGCATGATGTTGCAATCAATTATATATTTTTGAAATTGTTTGGCACACGTGTGATCTGTTGTAAACGTGTTTTTTTTTTTCAAGAACATTGTTGTCATCTGATGAACATTTTGCGAGCCATTTATTTTTGTATGAGTTTTTTAAGATATCTGTATCTGACCGTCTAAAAAGTATTGAATTCATAAAATAATAAACCTTTCCATTAATTCTCTATAAAAGAGTCAACTAAGCGTTTCTTTCCATCAGTCTAGCTCGTTGCTGCTCTCTAGTGGCAGGAATGAAGTAAAGTCATTTGCCGTTTTAAACTACAAAAATGAGAACATTTGTTTTTTTCATTTCATATAAAAGTAAACTAAGCATAAATCAATTTCAACAACACCCACTGTAAAATAGTTTCCATAATATTGCAATAAGTTTTTTTTTCACAATTTGTTCTATATTTCTTCCTGTTTCATTATGTTTAAACTTTTCAGAAATTAATCTTTTTACTAGTACAAGACTATTACAGTTATTTATTTATTTATTTCAATGTAACAAGTGGTTTATCAAATAGTTGACAAGTAGAGTTTGAATATGTGACAATGGACCTTTTGTGTTTGTTGCAAACTATTTGCTTGGTTAACAATGGGAGTGCGTCTTAGAATAGTTAAGCCTTTATACAGCCGATATCCTGTAAACACCCAAATCTATATGCTACAGGCTATTTTCCTTTCTATTGAAAAATAAACCAAAAATAAAACGTGTCAAATTCCGAAATGGTTTGTATCCATAGGAGTGTGCATTATTTTATTTCAAGTATTGCAAACACAAACTGTTAAACTTTCAATTTGATCTAAATTTAATTTTATTCGGCAAGGTCATACACATAACTCTAAAGGAGCGCAGTTAAATCGCTATAGTTTTAATTTGGACAAACACTATAAAGTGAAGAAATTTTGAGCTTTTGAGGAAGTTGTGTGGTCTTTTGAAAATTTGACAGATAATACAAAAGGTCATAGGAGAAAAAAATCTGTTTGCATCATGCGCATGCATCACAATGAGTCATTGTTTGTGGCATTGACAAGCATTTTAGTACAGACAAGTGCCCAAAGCTTTCATTCTCTTCCTTCTGTAAGGCCATGTTTGCTTCACAACATTGGAATATGTACAGTGTGTCCATCAAAATGTAAATGAACTTAAACAAAACAAACATAAGGGTCATTCGTACCTTTCATTTATGAGCTACACAAATTTGGGCGCCTTCTTAAATTACATTTAAAAATACATTGTGTCCCAAAATAAACACGTCTGCCTTTGGGAGAAAATGATACATTCTTGTAATGATGGACATTAATCCCTTTAAATTTACTGTTAGTACATTTTAATGCTTCGCTGTACAATCTTTGTCTTAGAGAAGAACACATGAGGTAATAATAATGTCAGACTAGGATGCGACAGCCTGGGGAGCCATCGAATGTTTTCTCTTAAACTGCCCAAAAGCTAAAACATCAGCGCTTTATTTTAAAGCCACTGCATGTGTGTGCAAAAATATATATTTTGCATTTCAGCCACTTGGGGGCAGCAAGTCCTCAATAGCGTGTGCAACTACTTCAGAGAGTGACATGGAGCATTAATATTTGTGCAGCAAATATTGTATGAAACACATTCGAAAGCTGAACATTTGATACTCTTGATATGGTCCCCTTATACTATACTCTAAAAACCGTTGGGTCAAAAAAAAATAAATCAAAATTGGGTTAAAAATGGACCAACCCAACTTTTTGGGTTATTAATCCACAAAGCAACTTTTTTGTGCTTGTTTTGTGGGTTGTTCCCAACTTTTTAAATGATTTAATCAATAATGTTGGGTCAAATTAAATAACAACCCACAAAGCAACTCAATTTGTTGGGTTGTTTTATGGTTGATTAATTTGACCCAACTTTTTGGGTAAATGGAATAACCCAATTGAATTGTGTGAAAAATGAACTGACACAACTTTTTGAATTATTTATCCCAAAAAGGGTCAAATTTAATTAATAACCCACAAAGCAACCCAATTTGTGGGTTGTTATGTGGTTATTCATTTGACCCAACTTTTTGTGAGAAGTGAATGACCCAAAAAGTTGCGTTAGTCCCTTTTTGACCCAATTTGGGTTATTTTCAACACGCACGCATGCACACACACACGCACACTTCGAACTCAGTCACATTAAAGGTGATATGGGAGGAGGTAGTATGTGCTCATCGTGGCCTAAGTCTGTCTGCATTTTAATAATCCTGTTTTTTTTCCTAGTCCAGGAAAAGACACCACGAGATCAGATGAAGACCAGAGCCTAAACACACAAGTGCTGCAAATAAATTTGACCTAATATCCAGCATTTTTCATGTTCTCTGTATCTTCCTGTCTGCTCTCAGTGCATCTGCAGCAGGTCGACTACTGTCCCGGTGCGTAGGGCCAACTGATGGAGCTCCCCGACAGCTGCATGTCTCGAATCAGCGTCTCGATGGGGGTCTTGCCCACCAGGCGCATGAAGAATAGCTGCGAGATGAGGTTGGCCGGCACGGCGCGGAGAGCCGGCAGGCGTAGGAGCAAGCGGCCGAAGCGCTGGGGCTGGTTGGGGTACTGCAAGCGCTCGTACTCGGTCAGTGCCACCTGGGCCTTCTCTTGCAGAGACTCCACGTGGGCTGGATCCGTCAGACCGCATGCATCTGGTAGCAAATGCACAGGGGAGGACTTCGCTTTATTAGGTATTTAGTCACATTTATGCGTCAAAGAGGAACCGACTGCTACTTGGGTCTCAATCATTTTCTTTAAAACGACAACCCTTTTTTTTTGGGTGGGGGATGGGGGAGCTAATTTGTGCCACAAAAAGAAAAAGTTGGACCAAGTAGCGGTCGGTACCTTTTTGACCTATAATTGGATATTATATGGGTCGGCCAGTTTTTGGCCTATGATTGAGTTATATTTTTACCCAACTGTTTTTAAAACATTTGATTTGCACTTTTAAATTAATTTGAGTCAAAAACGGAACCGGCCCGCTATGGATCAATTTGACCCAACTTTCTGGATTGCTTTGTACAAAGGAACCCAATTTGTTGGGTTGTTTGGGTTTTGACCAAACTATTTTTAGAACCTTTAATTTTTCACTGTAAAAAGCGGAAGTTGGGTCAAATTGATCAAAGTAGTGGGTCAGTCAGTTTTTGTCCTTTAATTGAGTTATTTTTGACTCAACTGTTTTTAGAACCTTTGATTTGCATCTGAATTTAATTTGGGTCAAAAAGGGACCGACCCGCTACTTGGGTCAATTTGACCTAACTTTCTGTATTGTTTTATACAAAAGAACCCACATTTTTGGGTTGATTGGTTTTTGACCCAACTATTTTTAGAACCTTTAATTTTGCACTGTAAAAAGCGGAAGTTGGGTCAAATTGATCCAAGTAGTGGGTCAGTCCGTTTTTTTCCCTTTAATTGAGGTTTTTTTTTTTTTATCATAGATCAAAAAATGACCAGCCCACTACTTTGATCAATTTGGCCCAAATTATGCTTTTTAGAATGCAAAACGGGACCGACCCGCTACTCGGGTCAATTTGACCCAACTTTCTGGATTGTTTTATACAAAAGAACCCAATTTTTGGGGTTGTTTGGTTTTTGACCCAACTGTTTTTAGAACCTTTAATTTTGCATTCTAAAAAGCAGAAGTTGGGTCAAATTGATCCAAGTAGTGGGCTGGTCATTTTTTTTTTATCTATGATTGAGATATTTATGACCCAGCTGTTTTTAGAACCTTTGATTTGCACTCTAAATTTAATTTGGGTCAAAAAGGGGCCGACCCACTACTTGGGTCAATTTGACCTAACATTCTGTATTGTTTTGTACAAAAGAACCCATTTTTGGGGGGTTGTGTGGTTTTAGTTCAAATTAATTTTAGAACCTTTAAATTTGCATTCTATAAAGTGGAAGTTGGGTCAAATTGATCCAAGTAGTGGCTCGGTCAGTTTTCGACCTATAATTGAGTTATTTTTTGACCCAACTATTTTTAGAACCTTTGAAAGGCACTCTAAATTTAATTTGGGTTTCTGAGCGTCGTTTGTACAAATTGACCCAATTTTGGTGGTTGTTGTTTTTTTATGGTTATTAGAACTACTATTATAGAAAATAGAAGGAAATACATACAACAAAGTTTTAATCACTCAATTAAATATGTGTAGGTCAGATGTTGGTGAAAAATAAGCTACAGTTTGATCTGAGGACTAAATTGATTGAGGACACTGCTCCTGTTTTTGTGTTGATGTTTTTTGTGAAGACATTTACAGTTGTTTTGACATCACTGAGGAAGCATGCAGACTTACCAGGTGAAAAGAGAGCGATTGCTTTCAGGCAGCTGTATTCAGCAGTGTCCACTTGCAGTCTGTTTAGCTTGTCCACTTGGTCCTGGAACACCCTGACCTGGTCCATGAAGGACACCACCCTCTCGGCAGACATGGGGGACGAATGAAAGCCGGCCGCTGCCAGCAAGGGGGCCATATGGAGTGGCAAAGCAGACTGGGCTGCATTGAGAATGAAAAGTTCGCTCCAGCTCAGTCTCAGCAGCGCCACCTGTAGGAATCAAGTCAAGTCATTCAATTTGTTTCTATTTAATGATGTTTGGGTACCTCGTCATCCTTGACTGACCTGCTCAGAAACGGGCAGTTCTGGAAAGTACGGGATGTTTCTTGCCCACTCGATGGTGCTGAAAAGGAGCCGAGCGGCGAGCTCGCAGATGCTGTCGATGCCCATGACCGGGGCTCCGCTGGCAGAAGCCCCCATCTGCGTTTGGCCATACGGGGTCCCGTAGCGGTTGTGGGGGTACGGCTCGGCCCGCAGCAGCTGGGAGATGAGCTCCGACACCGGCTGCCCGTTAAAGTAGTCTGCCCCGAGGTGAGCGGGCAACACGCCCACCGCTCCGCCGGCCCGTTGGGAGTTGGGACTGATACTTGAGTGGGATGGTGGGATGCGACCCCGCTGGACAGCTGCAGGGACACAGAGAGTTGTGGGGGTGTTATGTTAAACACGTGAAAACTTGCAAGACACGGTGGCTGTACAGGAGTGCGAGTTTGTAGACGAACATAACGTACTGTATTCTGATTGTTCATGATATATCTTTGGCAGGCCCTGCATTTGATACTTGGACCTCCAGTGGGATTGATTTACTGTAAGCAAAAAAAAGTGAATGGTCGCACAGTGATGACATAAAAGAGTCGCGACAGGAAGTGGCCTGTTTCCACCGACTACCATTTAAAAAAAAAAAGTCTTGATGTGTAAGTAGTCACGTAATTACGTGTGTGATGTCATCACGCAGGGTGCGCGTGCGTTGTATGCAAATGTACGTTTGTATATATTATGTTGCTCAGCTCCAGAGACGATTAAAAAGTTGCCGTTCTACAAACTGCGTCATCATTCATACCTACCTGAAACTACGGTAGAGAATACAACACATTTACATGCCATGTAGACTGCGTGCCTCTCTGCACTGAATTTAAAGGGAATGAGAGGGGCCGCTGCCAAGTAGTTTTTAATCCCTCCCACCATGGAGCAAATGGCACTTTCTATCTGTGCTGCTCAGGAAAACACCAAATTAAGGAAAACTTAACCCATGCGCACAGCCAGACTGCGCTTTGTGCGAGACTTGCCCTGGGTAGTGGGCACAAAAATAGGGCCCGTTTTTTTACTATGGCGATATCTCAAGTTGCATACACACAAAATGTGAACAAGATCCAAATGAAACTGTGACCGCAGTTGTGTGTGCACAAAAATCTCTGCATAGTCCTTCCTGTATCCTGACAAATTAAAATAATGTTTTGTCTGCAAACATTTCATTAAATGAGATTACAGATAGCTGACAGCTACAACTACAGTTAATTGGCCTGTTATCCATTACTTGACACTATTTTCATTGGTTTTTAACATGTCTACAGTAATTAGGGTTTATATTTAGTACTACTTTAACTTAAAAAAACAAACATTTTTTATTGCCTTTACCACAACAGTCATTTTGAAATAGTTAAACAAAATTAAAGGACAGCCTCTGCGAGCAGGCTCACGCACAAAATGCACCACATAAACTGTAGTGGGCTGCTTGTGCAAAGGAAAAATAATCTTTCAATTTTCATTTAGATCATTGAAATCTTAACCAATTGTTGGAAGTCCTGATCCCCACCAGCTTCCTACGCATTCAACAAACTTTATTAATTAAAAAAATAAAATTACTTTTAGGATCACAACAGTCACAAGTCAACTACTCAGCGCATCAAATTCCCTCCAGCACAGATAAACCAAGCAATGTAGCGTGATCACTTGCATCCAATGAAGGTCAACGGGGCGTATCATCATGAATCGTATGAGTCGTGTGCATTTCTTAACCTCCGCCGAACTCCTGACACTGACTCACTGAATCACTAGGATTCTATCAAACCCAGTTGGAACCACTGATCCAGAGAAAGAGGTGAAGAATGTATTTATTTATTCTCATCAATGGAACAGTCCATCCTCCAAATGCATAAGGGCCTTTTGATCATCCTTCAAAAAGTCCATGATTTATTATTATTATTATTATTATTATTATTATTATTATTATTATTATTAGGGCGGCACAGTGGCTGATTGGTTAACGCTTCGGGCAGTAGGCGGGGTACACCTTGAACTGGTTGCCAGCCAATTGCAGTACAGACGCTCCCCTACTTACGAACATTCGAGTTACGAACAACGGTACATACGAACATTTCTGCGCGTACAGTATGTCGAAAAATGTTCGGAAAGAGATGCTGTAAGTTAGATTTTGTATTGCGCGTAGTGCTTCTTTCCGCCGCTAATACCGACGCTTGGCGCTGTGAGAGCTCATTGGAGGCTCAGCAACGTGTCGAGGAGGAGGAGGAAGAAACGCCGGTCCCCATGAAGGAGGAAATAACTTTTGAAGCCGATTCCAGCGACGACGAAGAATCTCTCATGATATAAAATCCTCCTCTTCCTCCTCCTCCATCATCTCCTTAAGCATCGAGTACATCTTCCAAAAGTAAGTTAAACTTCATTTTATTTATCTTATTACGTACATGTACATACTGTGTATGTCTCTCGCTCTCTCTCTAACATACGTAGTACAGTACAGTACTGTACGTATTCTCTCCATTTTATTAAAAGTTTTTTTTCAGTACAAACCAATGCAGGTTACTTGTACAAGCCTTAAACATACTTATATAAACCTTCAATATACTTATATAGGCTTTAAACATAAATTATAATACAAAATATAGCACTGAAGCAACTTACGAACAAATTCACCTTACGAACGATCGTCCGGAACGTAACTCGTTCATAAGGTGGGGAGCGTCTGTATTATTATTATTATTATTATTAGCCATCCATCCATTTTCTTAACCACTTTTCCTCACAAGGGTCGCGGGGGTGGGGGCGCTTCGGGCAGTAGACGGGGTACACCCTGAACTGGTTGCCAGCCAATCGCAGTATTATTA
The DNA here is from genome assembly GCF_051991255.1 of Vanacampus margaritifer. NCBI lineage: Eukaryota > Metazoa > Chordata > Actinopteri > Syngnathiformes > Syngnathidae > Vanacampus > Vanacampus margaritifer. The sequence goes on from NC_135444.1 coordinate 6,372,747, forward strand.
TTATTATTATTATTATTATTATTATTAGCCATCCATAAATTTTCTTAACCGCTTTTCCTCACAAGGTTCGCGGGGGTGGGAGTGGGGGCGCTTAGGGCAGTAGGCGGCGTACACCCTGAACTGGTTGCCAGCCAATTGCAGTATTATTATTCTTATTATTATTATTATTCTTATTATTATTATTATTAGCCATCCATCCATTTTCTTAACCGCTTTTCCTCACAAGAGTCGCAGTGGTGGGGGCGCTTCGGGCTGTAGGCGAGGTACACCCTGAACTGGTTGCAAGCCAATCGCAGTATTATTATTATTATTATTATTATTATTATTATTAGCCATCCATCCATTTCCATAACCGCTTTTCCTCACAAGAGTCGTGGGGGTGGGAGTGGGGGCGCTTCGGGCTGTAGGCGGGGTACACCCTGAACTGGTTTCCAGCCAATCGCAATATTATTATTATTATTATTATTATTATTATTATTATTAGCCATCCATCCATTTCCATAACCGCTTTTCCTCACAAGAGTCGTGGGGGTGGGAGTGGGGGCGCTTCGGGCTGTAGGCGGGGTACACCCTGAACTGGTTTCCAGCCAATCGCAATATTATTATTATTATTATTATTATTATTATTATTAGCCATCCATCCATTTCCATAACCGCTTTTCCTCACAAGAGTCGTGGGGGTGGGAGTGGGGGCGCTTTGGGCTGTAGGCGGGGTACACCCTCAACTGGTTGCCAGCCAATCGCAGTATTATTATTATTATTATTATTATTTATTATTATTATTATTATTATTTTGTCCACAGTAGTTAACAGTTTAGCCTTGGCAGGGGCTTATGGTCCACCGAGTGACCTTGTAGTTATACTGTATATGGCCATTGTAGAATTGCTTAAAGAAAACATTTAATAATGGCCAAGACGTTTTGCTCAGTATGCTGTAAATCATTTCTATTTATAGCACTTTTAAGTTCTTCCAACAGTGGTATATAATCACTTCAAAAGTTAATGCTACTTTCACTAGGCCAAAGTTGAGCTCCACAATTCCAGGTAGTATGGAAACAGCAACAACGTGCGTCACGGTTGCAGTCAGTCATTACTACCCAGACCTAATATAACCTCTGCAACATGTCACTCCTTAGTATGCATTCGGTGTGGAGACTGTGTTGTACTGTACACAGTACAGTACAGTCACACATTTCAGCAGACTTTCACTTGATACTACTCAGTAATGCTCTGAAAATGAGTTGTGACATGATGCTCAAATTAAAGTATTGACATAGGGATAGTTAAATGTACAAGAAATACTGTTCATGGTTTCATTTTGTGTCCCCTCCCGCTCTATGCCCGTTCAAATATGTTGTGACAGCAGCCACTTCACCCCATTATTCAAAAGGGTTCATTGCATTCAACCGCCCGCTTATCACAGAAGATCAGCAGCTGCTGAAGTTGAGCTTCGTGGTGAAAACATGCCTTCAGTTGACAATATAAATATTGAGCTTGGGTCACTGGCAAATGTCACTGCTGCACTCATAGGTCTTTTCTTTCTTTCTTTCTTTCTTTCTTTCTTTCTTTCTTTCTTTCTTTCTTTCTTTCTTTCTTTCTTTCTTTCTTTCTTTCTTTCTTTCTTTCTTTCTTTCTTTCTCTCTCTCTCTCATGAAATAAAATAATTATTATTTCCGTAGCACATCTATCTATCTATCTATCTATCTATCTATCTATCTATCTATCTATCTATCTATCTATCTATCTATCTATCTATCTATCAATCGGAATCTGCAAAATATGCTTCTTTGTCTGCCAATATATTTATTTCCAGACAGTTTTTGTGTAAGAGCATTTCACTTGCTTCAAGCATTTTTCCTTAAAAATCTTAGCAATATATTATTAAGATGTGAGTAATACAGTATCAGCCATGGTTTTTGAGGCTAGCTTTGTTGACTTATTTTAAAGAATCTTGTCAAGTTACTTTTCCCACTTCTGCTGGCAGATAATTTTGCTTAAAATTATGCCACATAAACAAAACAAAAAAAGGAATGTTTTCCTTGTTGTTGTTTTTTGCTTGTTTTTTTTTTATTTATTTAAGACCAGTTTTTGCAGTGATCTAATTATCATGATTCCCTATTGGGTAAAGGCCCAGGTAGTTTTCAGTCACAAATAAATTTAAAATAGCTATTTACCGTCAAGTGAGCACTCAAACTGCTTTAAGAATGACTTGCTAACCTGTTGTGGGAGCCGCTTGACAATGGTGCTGACTGTTAAACTAACCTTCTTTGCGCATACCAACACGGAAACATTTCTTGAGTCGACAGTACTGGCACTGGTTGCGATGGTGCTGGTCGATTTGGCATTCCCGGTTTGATCTGCAATTACAAACATGAATGTAAGATTATGAAAACCTTCAAACGCGGAGCGCCTCTCCAATAAGCACTTTGTATTCACATGTTTGCCTCCCACCCCCCGCCTCCTCTGCTCTCATGGACCTCTATGATGAGTGAAAAGTGTGAGCTGGCGTGTCTGAATAGCTCTTCAAGGCTGTGACCTTTGTAAATCATCAACGCTACACGCCCTTGTGTCGCCTTTTACAGCAAGACGAGCCCCGGCAACATTCCTTTCAGCCCTGGATGTGACACGCTGATTAAAAAGACACATTCCTTTCAGGGTTAGCGTATTATTACGAGAAAAAGAATAACCACATTATGTGGCTGGCAGCTCCCCAGGCCAGCTAAGAATCGAGTTTGCGAGACTTGTTTTCCATACCGCAAAAAGAATGGCAACGGTGACCTTCTGAGGCAATCCAGCAGCACATGTCTGACCTTCAGGGCGATCATGTTTTTCCATTTTGCCAGGGCTGTTTGTGACACTTGTACGGCATGTCATTCAGTGGTGAGGAAATGACAAGCACATAAGGCTACAAAAGGGGAACATCTCTGCAAAGTTTTTATTTCCAGGAAGTTTGGAAATATGGATACTCTCCACTGAGAGAAATATTATACATGAGACATAAACAAATTACCTGCAGGAGTAGTTGAGGTTGCGTCGGATGCTCCTTTTGAAGAAGCTCTTGCAGCCCTCACATGTGAACACGCCATAGTGCTTCCCGCTGGACTTGTCGCCGCACACCACACAGTCCAGCACGCAGGTCTTGTCCTCATCGGCCACGTCCACATCGCTGCTTCCGGCGTGGGGCGAGCCCTCCTCTTCCTCCCTGCGCAGGTAAACCTTCTCCTCCAGTCTGTTCGTGTCCCCGTTGGGGTTGCCCCATCCCCCGCTTACCATGGCCATATTCTCCGAGTCCCGCCGCCCCGTGAGTGGATCATACACTTTAAACTACGCTCCAAGTCAAAAACAGTGAACCCGGGCTACAATGGGGTGGCTCCAGTGTGATCTTGAGGTAAAAGGATGAAAAGTTGTCTCTGCGATGACCTTTCCTTCCTTGTAGATTGTTTGTATTGACCCGACGATCCTTCCCGGTGGACTCTGGTCCTCTATAATCTGGCTGCTCCCTCTGTTCTTCCCTTTCACCCTTGTGTTCGCTGCCCTGACCTCCAATGACTCCTGAGAAAATTTTACACACGCATTGAGTGGTTCAGAGTTCAGGCAGGAGAAGAAAAAAAAGGGTGCAGCCTGCTCTAACCCAGGAAACAATAAATTACACTTAGTCTCCCACTCTGGTCTCTCCCTCTTACTTTCATTCACAGACTCTCCCCCTCTGAGAAGACGAAGAAGAATAACAAACTCAGCATAATGTCACTCTATGCGTGACTGCTTTCTCCCAAAAGGACAAGTGGGAGGAAAATGAAACAGAAATATCCTTCAGGCAGGGTTAAACTACCCTGCCCTCTGCTCCAACTTCTAAACTCGTCCAACCAGTTCCTGTGCAGTGCTGAGGTGCTATATGCTGATCTGGGCCAGCTCGAGTCCGGACTCACTCAACTTGTCGAGGCAAAGGTGACACTGATGAAGAGGGGGGGGCGGGAATGAGCCCCGCAAATGTTTATCCACTCAGAAACTTTGGTAAAAGAATCAAATGTGTACCAAAGAACTGATCTGTGACATAAAAGTGATGACAAAAAAAATCCATAAAAATGCTGACACTGGCTGCAGGCGTTACATTCAAACCAGAGAAGTCTGAGAAAGACAACAAACTTCCTCCTGGAAAAATGCCTCTGTGGTTTCTGCGGCAACTAAATTCATTAGTTCTCTTGTCTGTAGTTGACTTCTGTTTTCTTAGAGCGCCTCCAACTCTGCTGGAAAGTTTCAAATGTCACAAGACCACAAAAAAAAAAAGGCAAAAATAAAGTCGACCTCCCTTGAGACGCTGTTTTTCTTCCCTGTCTTGTTAAGTCACTGTCCATCCAGCAGTTACAAGCAAAGGCCAGAACCTCTTCACATTCCCTGCCAGGGAGGCAGAGTGTACTGTTGCACTCTGTCGTCCTTTCCCCCCCTCCTCCTCCTCCAATAGGAATAAATTAGTCAAAGAAGCAGGAAAAAGCAGGTCACGGAGCTCTCGTGGAAGGCAGACTGTTCGGTGAAGAGCACCCAGCCTCCTCTCAGCCTCTCCCGGTTTGGTCTCCCCCTTTAGGGAGAGTAAGCGTGTGTCTGTGTGCTCAGGGATTTGACACTGCTATTCAAGCCCCGCCGTTGCCATGACGCCGGATGCCTTATAAGGCCAACAGAGTCAAAGAGCACAGAGTGGGCCACAGCTACAGCACGCACACACACATAGTCATAGAGAAAGAATGCCTGACTGGCTGCCTGTTTCCCCCCTGACCTCGGGCCATGGAGAGAGCGTGAGGAGTTAACCCCAACACTGCCACAAGACAAAGAGGAGGAGGGGGGGGGGGGGGGGGGTTCATGGGGTGGACTCGTCAGACCAAGAGTATAGCACCCATACTCATGTTCCCCACTCCACTCTAATCCTCAAGACTTCCTGTGACATTGTTGACCCAATAATATCAGGGAGGGCCTGTTGTTGTCATAGTGTGACTTGTGAAAAGGTTATATGATAAGGCCGCCGCTCCTTTTCACACCTGCTGCTCACACTCACTCATACGCCTCTGCACGAGGGGGCTGGAAGGCCCACTACACACCCTGCCTGCACATGCAGCATCGCTGGTCACAAGTTCCTCATGTTGTCACATAAACTATTTAACTTTGGGAAAAAGTAACAAGAAAACACGCCATGGAATTTTCTGAGCGTCTTTCATTCCAAGAGTCATTTGAGGACAATTTAAACAAGAAAAACTTGCATACATTCCATATCATTACCCTAATATCATAATGTCATGCCTCAGTCAATTGTAACTTACTGTCACAATGCCCCCCCCCCCCCCCCCCAAAAAAATGTTCTTGCTGATGATGATGTTTTTTTCTTCCTATCTCAAGCTTTCCAATCATTCAGGTCATGATAAAAATTGGACCAAGGCAACTGGACTCTTACTGTTTAAAAAAAATAGAATAATTATGTGTATTTTTTCAACTATGCTATTACGCTAACCAAATTCAAAATACAAAAACTAACAATAAAAAGGAGAGAGACAATATACAGAAAAAAATCATTATTGCTTGAAAGGAAAGTTTTCTCATCACATGGTTGTGCAGGAATGCCGCCCGAACGGGGAAACATTTTCCCTTCATGACAACATTCTTTGCCTCAGAAGAGGAACTCCTGTCAAAAGAGCTCACATTAAAAAGTAAAGCTGTCACAACATGGTGTAGTTTTTCCTCCAACAAGGCTAAACTTGATTGAGGCTTTGGACAGTGAACATAAGGTAACTTTAACCTACATCTGTCACAGCGAGGCTCATTGTGCATGGGTGGACCTTTTGTTTGGCGGAGAGGTTATCAGGGGCCGAGCTAAGCTGCGAACTGAATTAGTGCTGTCTTTTAAGCTGCTGTGTATCAATCAGTGTGCCATATTCACCTTTGTCAGTCCACATTTCAACGTATCTGTTATGAAGCTGAGTAACAAACCCAAAAGAATAATGAGATAATTAAATTTACACACAAAGAAGATTTCAGGGCAAAGAAGAGACATAATATCACCATTGAAGCATATATTTGTTATCTTAAGTGGATATTCACCTCTGCTAAAATGGGGTTAACTCATACCTGTTTTAAATTTTTTAACTGATTTTAAAAACATGACGGCAAAAACATCACAAACTGTGTTCTTGCTGCTCTTACAATGTGTGGTGTTCTTGAGACCAGTCCAACACATCAAACCACATAAATAACCGGAACCACACACAATCGCAAGTCTAGAAATCAAACCAGAGGTCTGGTGTAGTACCAAGATTGACCTGTGAGAGGCAGCATATTAGGGTGACCACGTCCTGTTTAGCGGATTTCGCCAGCCCCATTGTTTTGTCCCACTATTACTTAAGGCATCCCAACATCCTATATTTATTTATTTATTTTTAGTCCAGTCAGCAAGCCATATGGGCCATATTCATGTAAATCACACAGTTGTCATGGTGTATGATAACATATTACAGATCACACGATAAACCAATTGAAAAGGAATCACACTAAATTAAATCGCTAGTAGGTGTGTTTTCGTCATATTGGAACTAGAATTACTTCCTGCTTGTGTCTAAGAATCCTGGGAAATGAAAACGATAAACCAATTGAAAAGGAATCACACTAAATTAAATCGCTAGTAGGTGTGTTTTCGTCATATTGGAACTAGAATTACTTCCTGTTTGTGTCTAAGAATCCTGGGAAATGTAGGCTGTGTCCGAATGTCCACCCTTATCCCCTAACCCCTCATTCACCACATAGCCCCACCGCATTATATAGTGGTCTAATATATAGTGCCCTCATTCTGTTTCGCCAGGTGACTCTTTGCTCCTCGTTGCATATGACGTGACCACCAGATCACTTCATTACAGGTTAATTAGTTTTCCTTTTAACGTTTCTTCTTCAACTAAGCATGTTTACATTGCGCACATTGTCCGTTCCTGTTCAGTCTAGCGCCTGCATGCTAAATCCCACAGTAGTAAACAAACTGTACCCCCGTGCTCCCTGACAATAAATGGCTTCACACAACCACATAGCACAAGTAAAAAGGGCATTTCTGTTATCATACATATCCTCTGTAAAATAGCGTGCGCATATGCAAAAACATAATGCCAGCGTACTTAAAATGGCACAACTGTAGTTTCCATAAGTGCATATAAGATAGGCTAGCTAGGACGTAGCTTTGCTGTCACTATCAACACATTGACGTTCACGGTCATGCGTTGCACTTCGTGCACCCATCCACAACACAGCTGGTTGAATGCCTCCATTGATTTATATGCCTTTAGTTGTTCAAAGTTTCACGCACTCTTCACATTTGTAAGGTAGTTCACGGCGTCCATGTACGTAACCGGTGGCTGTCGCGATCTTCCTTCTTCAATGTATAGGGATCCCGGTGATCAGTTCAATTTTTGCATCGTACCACTGGCGTTCTTTCGCCTGCAGGCTTTTCCCGGACTTTTTCGTGCTCATGCGTCTATTTAGCCGTTTTAATATGTATCGTTTATGCTATTGTCTCAGCTTCGCTTCGAGCCGTGACGGGGACGATCCAGACAATATGGTGGAAGGGAGCTGGACACGCCCACCGTCTGACTTCGTGGGAACTATCTATTGGGAGTAGGGTGGACATTCGAACACAGCCGTAGTCCTACTAGCCGAATGCTAATGCGGTCAGACCCCATGCAAGCGGAGCTTTTCTGGCAGCAAATTTCCACTGTTACAATGTGGGATCACAGTGAGGTATATGGTACGGCCAGCTTCCAATATCTGCCGGGACTGAGCAAAAAAGTCTGGACAATGCCGATTACGATGACATATTTACAGTTGTTGAACTGTCAAACAAGATAGCTTTAGCATTAGCTAAAGTAATAACACAACTAGTTTGACTATTGATTAAATTTGTTATAAATAGTTCCTGGTGATAATTTATTATACATTTGATTTTCAGCAAAATTGTAATGTCCTGTTTTTTAACTTTGAAAATCTGGTCACCCTAAGCATGGTGCCACCGGCCATCCAGACTGTGGTGAAATACAGAAAGAGCAGAAGCTATGCTAACTTGTTGCTAAAGTTATGCTAACTTGGGAGACTCAACACAACCAGTTGCTTCTTTATTTACCCTTGGCAAGCTAAGCACGGAGATCCTGGCTCAACCGAACCCGATGTTGACCACACACATAAGGATTTTGCATTGTAAAAGTTGAACTGTTTAACATTGACGATTTTCGGCCCCAACTGCTGTCTGAGCAGATTAGGAAGGATTAATCGCTTTTAACACATTACACACCACAGGATAATCACCCAGGATAATCTTTCACCAACATCCAAGTATCTGGCCTTTTCTGACTTTCATCGCAAGGGGGGGGGAAAGGCTCGAATTTGGCTTGATTGCTGCCATGCTGTGGGACCATTGACCTCTGGGTCAGGTTGTCGTCAAGATTAGTTATGTAACATTACACCCAAAAAGTTCATATTTATTGCCATGGTCTCTTTACTGTTCTTTTACATTTTAATCATTGTTGCTGTTTTATTTACTGTCTCCAACATTAAAGCCATGATGCATTTTTTTGACCCTCAGGTTTTGTGTAGCAGCCAACCAAGTGTCACACTTTGTGTTGAGCATATATGTAAGAGTGCTGTCTGGTGTTTGCTCTTTGAACCGCGGGTCAGGAATGCAGCTGCTCTCAGCATGAAGTCAACTTTTGCGGAGTCGTCACATTCTTAACCCAGTCAAGAGTCCGCAAAACAGGCTGCAGGCGGCACTTACCTGAGGACTTCACAACCTGAACACACACGCACACACATTGGTTGTACCAATGTACCCACACCATACACTGTACAGGTTTAACCAGTCAAAGGCCTGTGTGGTAGTCGGACTGCAGCCACTTATATTACCTTGACAAGAGAACACAAAAGCCCTTTTGATGATGAAGCATCTGAAAACATTTTCACATGCTAGCTTTGTGTGCATGTGTGTGTGTGTGTGTTCAAACCTTCTGGTGAGCAAGGTTAGGAGAGCAGAGGTCAACATGTGGCAATGAAGTGCGGCAGGAAGCGCGTGTTCTTTGGTTTGGAGTGCAGTCGGGGGCATACAGCATGTGATGAGCACACAAACATCCAATTGTATGAAGTCTTGAAAATATTGTAAGATTACTTTAGTAGTTCTTCTAAAAAGGCCTGTAGTATAATCATTCAAGTTGCACATTTTTGTATATTTATAAATACAATAATGCACTGACAATTAGTCTGGGAGTATGTAAGAAGAGTTTGATTGAGCTTTAACTCATTTAAGTAGTTTCACGTACGAGAACAAGCACATGACTCCCTGTTCCTTCCTCATTAGCTCTCACACCCTTTGGCCCAAAGAGCAACCTCTCTCTCTCTCTCTCTCTCTCTGTTTTTCATCATGCTCTCTCGCCCCCTCACACCACCCTCCAAACAGAGGCCTTTGACCTCGAGCGAATGACGGAGCAATTGAGAATAAACAGGGCAAAGGAACCTGCCAAAGAAAAACATCTGCTGGGGTGAGCGCACAGCAACATGCGGCGTCCAATCAATAGCGCGCCTGCTCCCCGCCCAGGACCTGCTGGAGGTGGTGGGAAAGTTCCCATTTGGTGTGTGTCCTTGTCATTCAAATCAGCTGCCTTGAGGTGGCTGCCAACAAGGTATCAAGTTATTGTCCGTGGATTTGCTGAATTGAAAATTGAAAATGTGAAACATGTCTTTGGTTGAGATGAAATAAGCCACAGAATAAACAACTTTACATCGCTAAAAACATTCTAAAAACTGTTTGGCCAGAAATAACTCAAATTAAGTAAAAAAAGGACCAACTCAACTTTTTGAGTTATTTAACCCAAAAAGTTGGGTCAGATGAATAACCCACAAAACAACCAAAAAACTGGGTTGCTTTGTGGGTTATTAATTCAATTTTACCCAACTTTTTGGGCTAAATAACTTAATTCAATTGGGTTATTCAATTTACCCTAAAAGTTGAGTCGAATGAATAACCCACAAAACAACCCCAAAATGGGGTCGTTTAGTGGGTTATTGTTTAATTTGACCCAATGTTTTAGATAAAATAACTCAAAAAGTTGGGTTGGTTCATTTTTGACTAAATTCAGTTGGTCATTCAATTAACCCAAAAAGTTGGGTCAAACAAATAACCCACAAAGCAACCCAGAAATTAGTTTGCTTTGTGGATTATTAATTATTTTAATCACTCAAAAAGTTGGGTTCGGTCCATTTTTGACCCAATTTGGGTTAATTTGGACCCCACCGTTTTTAGAGTGCACAGTAAGCAAAGACGGGCAACTGGCAGCCCTGACCCACACACAGATTGTCCATCCATCCATCCATTTTCTTGACCGCTTTTCCTCACAAGGGTCGCGGGGGTGCTGGAGCCTATCCCAGCTGGCTTCGGGCAGTAGGCAGGGTACACCCTGAACTGGTTGCCAGCCAATCACAGGGCACACAGAGACAAACAACCATACTCACAATCACACCTATGGACAATTTGGAGTGTTCAATTAACCTGCCATGCATGCCTTTGGAATGTGGGAGGAAACCGGAGTACCCGGTGAAAACCCACGCAAGCACGGGGAGAACATGCAAACTCCACCCAGGAAGGCCGAAGCCCGGACTCGATCTCACGTCCTCAGCACTGGGAGGCGGACGTGCTAACCAGTCAGCCACCGTGCTCCCTCACAGATTGTCCCCTCAAATAATTTTTGAAAATAGGAAAATGCTTCCATGTTTTAAGTTTTAATAACATTGTTTACCACTATATGGCAGACATCACTTAATAGTGCTTCCACTGGGTCTTTCTCCATCGAAGAAAAACTGAAAATGGTGCCATTCCTGTAACGTAGGATGCAAATTACGTGTTCAAAAAAAGGCAAGCTTACCAATGTGGAGTAAATGTTTTTGACTGGCAAATGGGCAAGTATTAGCAAGATTAGCAACTATTAGCATTACTACATTCGAACGTAGTTGCAATTACGTTCAAAGGTACTTGTAGGCTAAATGCTAAAAACTTAGCTTTTTTCCCATAATGCCATGGGCATATTGACTTGCATATGCTTAAGTAAAAAGAAAAGAAAAAAAGCCATTTCTTTTTTAGCATTTGGCCTACATTATACCAATACGTTTGAAATTTAACTAAGTACATGCCATGGGTATTGACTTGAATAAATGATATATCCTTTTTGAATAACAAAAAATATACATACATCTGGGTAAAAACAAAACCAGTCTGTGATATTGAAATGCTGCTGTAGCGCTTCCTCTGTGTCTTCAGACCAAAATGTCGGTCCTTTGTTGACTGTTTCACATAGTCGCTGATTGTAGGTGAAGCTTCGTAAATAACAGGTGGGGGGAAGTTGGATAGAGTTAGCATTTTCTAACATTACATCTTGAACTAAAAAAATTGTGGCCTGTAAGTCATGGATAGACTCTCTTGTCACGGGTGTTTATGTTTTCTGGTTCACATCCTAAGAGTCTATGTTATGCTGCTGTCCTTGTTATTCCCCCACTTTAGATGACCAAGGGCTCAACCATTCAAAAATTTCAACTGTAATTGACTTGGCCTCTCTCATTAAGTGTTTTTCTTATGTTACGCCATCATTCCCGGAGGTTGAGAAACGCAATTATCCTATTGTCACAAAGAAGTAGAAAGTACAGACGTCTGTTTCCAAACGTAAGAGTAAAAAGTTGTGAGAAAAATAAATACTCAACAACAAATGCCTGAAAATCAGACCCAAGCATTTGTACTGTTGCTTCCCATCATTTGACAGGCAGTTGTAGCTCATCATAATTTGTTGTTGCTGAAACTCAGCACAGGTGCACAAAAAATATATAGCAGAGTGTAAATTGACTTTCCTCTTCAAAAATAGGCAATTGTATAATACGTTTGTAGAATTATGCAAGATGTGAATGAAGACTTTGGTAATACACACAAATGCAATTACAGCCCTGTGGTCTGCCACTTTTTTGGGGGGAGTGTCAAATTTGAACACATTCCTTGGTACCACTTTCTGGTGCTAAGCCAAATCTTGACCACCTAGATAGAGTGCAACTCACTAAGCATGCCCGCTTAGGGGACTGCTTTTGTTCTAATATGTCAAGGTGAAAAACACCTCCTGAGCAATCAATTCTCAAACCTGAAAAAAATACAAATAAATCACAGAATTAATTGAATAATCTGATTAAATTTTTATTTTGCACTGAAGTGTATTACAAATCAATTGTTTTGTTAGTTTGGCATTATTTTGGCAATTTAAAAGAACAACAACAATTAAACAATATGACACAAGAGGGAGTGATGTTTTACTCACCAATCTTTTTCAAACGGATTCAGTTACTAGCTCGGTCAGTTTTCCAAAATAAAAGTAGATGTTTGCAAATTAAATAATTATTTTTGACACCTTTAATTCAAATGGATGGAAATTTTATATGCACTTGAAATAAATCTTGAGAATTAGTCCTAAACATTTCGGTGAGTGAAGGTTACATAGGAGTCAGTCCTATCTATATTATGTGGACTGAGAACGTCATGTGTGTGTGTGTTCAAAAATTAATTGAGGGGATAACCTGTGTGTGGGTCAGGGCAGCCAGTTGCCCATCTTTGCTCTACTGTGCACTCTAAAAACAATTGAGTCAAAAATAACCCAAATTGGATCAAGAATGGACCAACCCAATTTTTTGAGTTATTTAACCCCAAGAGTTGGGTCAAATGAATAACTGACAAAACAACCCAAAACATTGTTATTATAAATGGCTTATTAATTTAACAAAAAGTTGGTTAAATTAAATTAAATCAACCGAGTTTGTTGGGATTGCTTTGTGGATTCTTAATTTGACCCAACTTTTTGGGTTGACTAAATAACCCAATTGAATTGGATCAAAAATGAGCCGACCAGCCAAATAAAATTAATCACTCACAAAGCGACCCAATTTTTTTAGGCTGTTTGTGGGTTATTTATTTCACACAGTTTTGGGGGGTTATTGAATAACCCAATTCAATTGTGTCAAAAATGATTTTGAACCAACTTTTTTTTTCTTTTTCTTTTTTTTTTAGCTATTTAACCCAAAAGGTTGGGTCAAATTAAATTAATATTAATAAACATTTTTGGGGGGTTGTTTGAGGATTATTTATTTGACCCAAATATTTGGGTTAATTGAATAACCTCCCAAAAGTTGGGTTGGTCCCTTTTTTCCCAACTGTTTTTAGAGTGTGGCTACACCTACAGAAACTGAGTGCATGTGAAAGGACCGTTAAGGAATTGAATAAAGTCCTAAGGACTGCGTATAGCAATTATGGAGTGGCCTCATCCAAGGGTGTGTGTCAAAGGAAACATTATAGTTAAAGGTGCATTGTGCAGTTTAAAAAGGTAATATTAAAGCTTTTTTCTACGTCATGCATTCTCCACCAATGCCCAGATGAGTGCGAAGAGCCCTGACTGTTTTACTCTGACTGCTTCTATCAGCTTTTATCTTCCTTTTATAGTAGAGTGTGCGGACCCTCACACTCCACGGTTTCTTTGAAGTCATGTCTTCGTTTGTCAACTGTGTCGCTTTAAGATCTTGCACGTACTCGCACGCGCACCATGAACGAGCCTGATACATATGTTGCAGTTACGCTTTGGGCCAGAGGTGGCAGTCATGAGTAAAAAAGTGACAAACTGCACAAAGATGCTTTAATCAAAACGGTCCCGCATGCACGTCAGTCATCACAAGTGTCCTGGAGTTACTGTGCAGGCACAATGGGGACAGACGGACTCGGCCACCCCCATTCAAGAGGGAAAGGTGGGCCAGGGCGCCGAGCCCCGGGGGACCCAGCTGACGGGATACCACCAGGATACAGAGTGGTCCGCCAGCCCCACCAAAGCGCCCCAACTGACCCCCAGCAGGCGGATACAGGGACCCTATTGCCCCCCCCCCCCCCCCCAAGCCACCTGGGTCCAAAATGATTACCACTGGCAGCCTGTCAATATGGTGTCAGAGTATAATCCAGTAGAGAGACCGTCACCATGTACGTTTTCTCAGACAGGGCATTAAGTTAACACTCAGTGCAGCCACAACATTTTGTCATGCTCCTGACTTCTCGCATTTGTAAATCGTTGTCCAATCTGCTCTGTCAGTGTGCCCTAGACATTGGCTAGAGGTCAAATAAGGGTTCTTAGGGCTATACTATGAACCTAATCTGCTCAGGGAAAATGACTCAAATGCGCTAACAGTATTAGAGGGAAGCTCCGCCCATCTCGTCTTTCTTCTGTAAACACCTTAGTGCAGTAATCTAACGGCCACAAGCTGCCAAGTAACCTCATTAGCTCATGTCATCTGCTGCCGTTCCCGTTCTCGTCGTTGATCTTATGTTTGTTTTAAACTACAGTAAATAACAAACTGTTCCCTCCCATACGGCGCATTTAACATACATTTTAAATTCTATTATTCATTCTGCACATACAAAAAAGTATTTTATTTTTGGGTGCATGTGCAATGTGGTAAACTGGTGCAATTCACCCTCTTTTCATCAATAATTAAACTCATACAAAAAAAATTGTTCTCCAGTGTATGGGCCCAGTACTAATGATGTGAATTCACAATCAAAAACAGTTCTTCCATTCATTTTTATTATGCTTATTTGCAACCAGAGAACAAAATGCTTTTCCGATTTAAAGTTATCTGAAATGTTGGACTTTTTTTCATTTTGAAAGGGGAGAAAAAATAATACAATGGACCAGAAACCATCGTGTACTGCTTTCCTATAGCACTATCCCAAAAGTTACATTTATGTTTCTGTGCATGCTCAAAAGTTTCTACCTATCGTCAACTGTAACCCTCGGTGGTGGAATCAATAAAACCCACCACAAATATTCCCAAAAATACAATAAAATGTATTTTTCTAACAACCTTAACTTTAAACTATATACTGTACAGTTCATATGAGTTTCAAACTAAAAAATGTTTGATACTTGTATAAAATATGAACAGAGATTTGGACTGAAACAATCAAAAATAATAAATGCAGAATTTGCTTTGAAAATTCATCAAATATTTGTATAGGCTATATCCTATAATATTTGGTATTACTGTAATTAATTAGTATTTTTCCCCGCCTTTTTTTTTAGATATGTAATTAAATTTAAAAAAGGGTGTTAATTAGTTCACTGTAACATACTTTAGTGGTGGCTCGTAGCTTCTCCAGTTGGTTTCATAATGATGCTAGCGTCACCGTCGTACGCTACAGCTAACGAGTACAGGTATTTTTCTCCATCGCAAGATTCTGATACATAAAACGGATGACTGGCAAGTACAACCCCTTGAACATCACTATGTTTGTGACAGAGGTGTTTTGATTATCATAAAAAAAAAACTTGCTTAACTTGAGGATCTGCGATGCTAGCATGCAGCTAGCCGGCCCCAGCGGCACATACAAATAAATGAGTTGCAATTCCTACAGCAATGATTTACCCACATTGGATTGAGTTGAAATCTTTGGCCCTGCTCTTCATCACCTCGCTGACCTCTCTGTTGGCTCCGTTGACCCACTGGTGTCAGCTCAGTGGAGATCAGAGGGAAGAGGAGGGCGGGTATGAAGCTGTGACAGGTGAGCTAATAGCTTTAGCGGAGAAAGGGATGACGGCACCGGCTGTGATCTCTTTGCATAGATTATAGAGGGACAACTTATTAAAATGAGGAACGGATGGAGAGTAAATGAATTGACCTAAAACCCCTGAGTCACTGCGCCCTCGTTTGTGTGTGCGTGTGTGTGTGTGCGCGCATGTGTGTTGGAGTGAGAGATGGCATCCACCCCCACGCAGCGCTGACTGACAGCCTCGGTCGTTGGAGGTGGTTGGAGTATTTTTACCAGGCCCTGAAAAATTGCAAGCATGGAGGCTTCCTCAGTGCCTGCAGTAAATTTGAGGGAAGGTTAATGCCACATATAGCGAGTGAATTCACAGCACATCATTATATTAAGTATCTATTGAAAGAGCCTGTAGGCCAAGGTGTTAAATAAATTAAATATACCTTGAAGCCCGAGGGTTCCATTTTCGTGACCAGTGCGAGTCTGGCACCAGGCAAGGTCTAAATCTGCGCAGGGGCGGGGAAGACTTTGTTTTAGTATTTCGTAAAGGAGCTTGCCACAGTTTAAAATGTGTGTTTTGCGCTGTTGACGGCATGAACACAGCTGATTTGATTCACTGCAATAGAAGCGACTCCTCTCAAACTGATTTGATAGAGGTAATGCAGGAGGTAAAAGTCTGTTGATAAGGAACTGCAATCAGACCACCATGGGCGGATGACGTCAAGTTGGCCAGGGACTCAACATGTGACACAACTATGCAGGCCCGCTTCCCCCATCTGGTGCCAGTGGTTGGAACAAAGTAAACATGAGTGAGAAGCAGAAAGGAAGAAGCAAGTGCACACAGTGGTACTCGAGTTTTAAGATAATGCTGTCAACAAAAGTCACTGTGACCTGCTGCAGCTAGTGCATACGAAAGCATGGCCACCGCAACTCAACTATCACAATTTGAGACCAACATTTACAAACTGTTAATTGTACTCACAAAGATGTAGTACAGTATTCTGAGATCTACAGATTTCATGCTAAACGATGACAAAACTTTTTGAACTAACACAGGTTCGAGTGTTAGAAATTTAAAAATAATCTTTTGAGGAAAACCAAAAACAAAGCGAAAAACTATTTGTGCTACTGAAAAGAAGACAGAAGTCCTAGGGCCTTTTTTGGAAAGTCAAATCTCCTAAAGTTTATTTCACTTTTCCTTCACCTTTGTTGGATTACGTCATCGGGTCAAGGAGAAATAAAAAGGTGCTTCTTTTCGAACATAGGAAAGGACAACACGCTTTTACTAACTGACGTCATTGTGCGACGGTGAATATTGCTGATGTAAGCCATTCGCTTGCTGACTTTACAGGCAAAATATTAATGAAATGAGCAAAAAAAAAAAAGAAAGCACAGGTGCTATTTGATGTTTTTGTGAAGGATTTTGAAATTCTACATTCTCAAATAAATCATGGAAAGTGTTTTTAATTAAATTTTTGTCCCCTTTGCTTTGAACATATATTTCTTGATTTAATTCATTATCCATTTGTGACCAAAAAAAAAAGTTTTATTCCAATTTTTATTAAATGAGTGTTGTTACATTATTGAGTGAAAAAGGCAATCGTCTTTGCGTTCTGTCCACTACGTCGGTACCCTGTTGCTTTAAATCTTGCTGCCGTAAAGAATTGTGGGTAATATCCTTTTTGTAAAGGTTGGTCCCATCCTTCAATCCGGGCCATCGCGCTCGGATTGGATAGGAAAATTTCCTTGGAAAAACGAGAATCCGAAAAATATCCTAATCTTTTCTGGATAAAGTCGAATACCGCATTTAAAAAAAAAGTAATGTATTTAAAAAAAAAAAAAATTTAAAAGAGAGAAATTAAGTACTATGCAATCATGACAATCTTTTAACGAAAGTTACTGATTGATAACCCATACAGGTGTGAGTCCATCTTGACAACAAGTCAACAATCAAATATTTTATTTTGAAGTTCATAAATTTGTTATTCTGTGTACTTTTTTTTTAGCAGTTGCTTTCATTCATTGCTATTACAGATGTACAATAGTTGCAATTTTAAGTGTCTTAGTCAACAGAGATTTATGAAGAGGATCATCAGAAAAAAAGTTATCAGGCCTGTGTAAGTTCTGTACATTGAATGTTCAATTGAACTATTTGAGATTTGAAATATTTGTGATTTGGTAGACAGACTAAGTTAGCTACAGTCAAATAGCACATACAGTAGTTTAGTATTTTTCAATAGAACAAACATACACACTGTACATACATACAAACATACTGTACATAAAGATGAACATCAATTAATTAACCTACATTTTTGATTTAATCTCTTCTAAAAACCCGTTAACTAACTGTAGCTGATTTCTCCAAATACTGATCCAAAATTCAAGAGAATGAGCTAATGTGACACCAGTATGGTTGAACTCCTGTCCATTTGCTCATGATAAAAGGTAACATGTTCCCACTCAATGCACTCTCTTTGATACAAGAAGAGTCAAGTAGAGGTTACGACCGCGGTGTAATCCCCAAAAAAACTTTGATGAACTTCAACGTTAAACATAGATCTTCAAGAAACGCACACACAAAGGGGAATGATAATTGTATCATCTGCTCTAATGGCAGCTATTACAACAATAGCCACGATGACCTGGACGTACGGGGGGGAGCGGGAAAGACAAGGCCTTTATGGCGACCTTTGCTCGGGAAACGGCGTTCCGGCCAAGAGTCAGGGCGCCGGGGACTCGCCACCTCGTCTGCCATTGTCAAGCTTCAATTCACAGCACAACACAAGGGCCAGGCATCGCTGTGACCCTGTGGGCGTGACACTCAACCTTTGCCTTAACCTCCTGACCGTCATCCACAGCTGCGGATGACCTTTTCGGATGGGACAGGGCACAGGGTCGGCCGGAGGGGAGGGGAGCGGGGTGATTGAGAGATGACTTGCGAGATTGGATGTGGGAAGGAAGGTCAGAATGGTGCAATAATAGATTGCAAATAAAGGAAACAGAAAACGTCATTTTTGCCCTCTAAAAAACACTTGGATCAAAAATAACCCAAAATGGGTCAAGAATGGACCGACACAACTTTTTTAGTTATTTAACCCAAAAAGTTGAGTGAAATTAAATTACTAACCCACAAAGCAACCCATTTTTTGTTGTTGTTTTGTGGGTTATACATTTAAACCAACTGTTTGGGTAAATTGAATAACCCAATTGACTTGGGTTATAAATGAACCGACCCAACTTTTAACATAATTTCTTATTTTTTTTTAGTTATTTAACCCCAAAAAGTTGGATCAAAAATTTGGGTTGCTTTGTCGGTTATTAACTAAACCGAATTTTTGGGGTTAATTGATTTAATTGAATAACCCAATTCATTTGACCCAACTGTTTGGGTAAATTAAATAACCCAATTCAACTGGGTTTAAAAATGAACCGACCCAACTTTTAATTTTTTTTAGTTACCCAAAAAGTTGGATTAAAAATTTGGGTTGCTTTGTGGGTTATAAATTAAACCCAACTTTTCGGGTTAATTGAATAACCCAATTGAGTTGGGTCAAAAAATTAATCGACCCAACTTTTTAAATCCCAAAAGTTGGGCCATATTAAATTAATAACCCACAATGCAGCCCAATTGTATGGGCTGTTTTGTGTTTTATTCTTTCGACCCAACTTTTTGGGTAAATTGAATAACCAAAAAAGTTGGGTCAGTCTCTTTTTGACCCACTTTGCATTATTTTTGACCCAATTATTTTTAGAGTGTGTACAAAACTACAACCTAAAACCTAAAAATATTGTTGTTGTTTTTTTACATAATTTAAGAGACCTGGTCCTTTAACTTGATTAAAGTGAGAAAAAAATATATATATATTAAAATACAGTTCCCAGATGTTCCTCCTTTCTTAATTCAACGCAATTGGTTTGGCTTGACTGCAGATAAAGTGTACTTTAGTGAGTTCTGCTATGAAATTGAAGTTTATTGTACTTCCACAATGGATGAACAAGCAGTGTCTGACTGTTATGCATACACATCATTTAAACATGTACATATATGTAGTGTTTGAAATATTTTTAATAAGACACAAATCACAGCACAGTCTCTTCCCTCCTCCATTCTGAATCTTCCCCAAGAGCCTTGGACGTCTCGCTCTGGATGTGCTGATTCTCCATCATGGCTGCTAGCTTCTGCTCCAGCTTCCACACCTGCTCCCTGTACTTTCGGCGAATGTGTCTGTATGAGCTCAAGGCCTTACTGGAAGGGTGACAATTCAGAAAGAGAGATTTACACTACACTTACCAAACGGTTGAACATTCTTTTGCTACTCTGGACAGGAATTCGGACAAGTATACCTGTGCACTTGCGCGATTCGTGCTGCATGTTCGTCACTGTCCCTACTGTTCAAAGTGCTGTCTGGGAGCGTTCCATTCAATGAGTCATAAACTAAGGCCAATCTCTTCTTTAGGGCTTGTTCCCTAAAAGCCAAAGAGGAGAAGATGCATTTTAGTCTTACCTGAAAGTATTTTGATGATATACATATGCTAAAGTGCAAAAAAACTCAAATAAAATAAAAAACACCAAGAGGGTTTGATTGACATCACTGTATGCTGATGACCAAACCTCTGAAGTAGTGCCTGCAGTTCTTTCAATATGTGCCTCATCCTGAGCCCAGATACGTCACCATCACTGCACGCTTTATCAGCAATCTCGCACAGCCTCTAAAAAGGAAAAACAAAACAAAGCAAAAAACACATATGAAGAGATAAAATTGATATACGTTGAACTTGTATTAACTAAATCAAACACCATCTAAAAATGTGTCCTAACACTTGTCCATATTAAGATGTGTGCTGCCATGTCCTTGTCCTTTGACAGTGGCAGAGGTGTGAAGAGCAGCTCTCATCTAAAGACCTTGTTTGACCAAAATATCCCACCCGGCCTGCAGGGATTCTCTGCTTTGGTAGCTCGATGTATGATTTCCCAGGTGGGACACCCAGATTTGAATCGGGTCTGCCACAAAAGACCAACGTCCTGCTCCCTCTTGTACGTTTCACCTTGACTTTTTATCTCTTGAAAAAGTAAAGGAAAAGTGTGCTGCAATTCGTACCTGTTGTTCAGTCTTACGATCCTGCTGCTCCTCTTGGGGGCTTTCTGGAACTCGAGCTCCAGATGCTTCCTGTGCTTTTCGGGCCATCGCGCTCCACTCCAGACACCTCAGCTCTTTCTCCTTCAGACGAATCACAGCACGGAGATCCGACATCTCCTCCTGAACAAGCAGAAAAAATGTAAGCTATTATCAGTCATTGAGTGAATTCAGGAGGGAACCATACACATTTTAAGTGTTTACATTAGGGGTGTCAAAATGATAGCGTTAATTTGGAGTTAATTTAAAGTTCCTTTAATGCTACTAATTTTTTTAATGCACGATTAATTCCATTGGGAATTCCAGTCGCAACGCAGCAGACACATCCATGTCAAAATTTAGCAGCAATAAATTTAAAAGTAATGCATATATTTGTGGAGACTGGGGTCAAGATGTATTTTGCCATTTAAAAAATGTTCAGAATTTCACAAGTTACTTCATGTTAAAGATTAGATAGCTCTTAATATGAAAAGAAAAATGCACTGAGCTGTCACCAATGTCTTACAAATTATGCCATCTAGTGGCAGAAAAATTACCTCAACACAAATAAATATCAGTGTATCACACGGTACTGTACATCTTTTAAATTTTAACTAAATTTTATCAAATTACTGTATCAATGACTAAAAGATGCAGCCATATTTCTATTAGTTTAAAAAAAAAATCCCCACTTTTATGTTAACAAGAGTATGAAAGTTTAGGGAAAAAATATTTTATTGTACATTTTATTGTACATTTAGATAGAACAGATGTAAAATTTGCAAGTAATCGTGAGTTAACTATTGAAGTCATGTGATTAATTACGATTAAAAAATGTAATCGCCTGACACTCCTAGTTTACATATTTAGAGCAAGACTTGAAATTATTGCGGATGTCATTGATGTAGATTCTTACCCTGGCTGTGATCAGCTCATGGAACAAAGATGTCTTATCTCTCTTGCGTTCAGCGAGCTTGGTGCTATCTTTGTGACCCACTCTCAGCCCAGAAGTGTAACCGACATCTGTGCTCATTCTGGCTTCTGCTTGATGTGGACGTGGCTTTGGGAGGCAAACGGCCGCACGGTTTCCTTTCAGCTTCTCAATCAGCTGACGGAGCGTAACCTCTCGATCAGTCAGCTCTGGAGTTCTGGAGTTACAGATTCTAAATGACTTCGCCATTGCTAATATTAGTTTTTGTTTGCCAGGAAGTCCTTCAAAATATCACCTCTGTACGTGTGTTTCCATCTCCTTGGTGACATCAACTATCGTGAAGCTGGTTGACAACTCCTCACTTCCCATTTTCCTGTTCTGAGGTGATGGACTGCCAGGCTGCTGCTTGTTATCGACTCCTGCTGAGGACAAGAAAAATTACAATTGGTGTTTGTGAAACAAGCACACACAAAACATGTGTACGAGTGTGTGCTGAGTACACACCGACGATCTGCGCAGGGATGCTTTGTTGCCTCTGAGCATCGTGAAGCGACAAGAGTTCGCTGTAGGCTTCTTCACACTCCTCACTGGGAAAAGCAACAAACCACAGCACAATTTTGATATCATAAGCATGATAAGCATGCCTTGTTTTATTTGTGTACCAGTATCGGAGAGCCAAGTGCATGGCCGAGCAGTCATCCTCAAGCCGCTTTAGCGTAGCACTCATCTGCTCACACTCTGCCCTCCTTCGCTCCAAAACAAAAGTCAGACGCTCGTTCCTGGCCTTGAGTTTTTCAAGATACCTGGAAACACCACATGTGTAATGATTGGACACATTTATCCAAACAACAGCAGTGATGGGAACTGGGAAGTGACAAGTAAAAATATTTTGTTACTGTTCTTAAAATGTCATTGGGGACGGCCATTTTGCCACTTGCTGTCGACTGAAAATGACATCACAGTGCCTGAGGGCTCAGCTTGCGAACGTCTCATGACCAAACTAAGCAAACAGGTGAACAATGATGCCGTTACCTGAGCCCTTAGAGTCAATACAGTGTCTACCATAGACACTGTTATCTCATTTTCAGGCGACAGCAAGTGGTAGTATGAGACAAAATGGCCACCCAGTAGGATGGATAAAAACGGGTGGATTTAGCTATATTTTACAAGCACAATATTAATGAGAATGTTGTGTTTAGACTAGTTTGAGGTGAACATAGAACATAATATTGTAAAAAAAAATAAAAATTGGACTTGACTTCCCCATTAGGTTTGAGTGTGAATTAAGAGTATTAGCAGTAGTCGTAATAGTAGTAGTTAGTAATTGAAGGAGGTCTAAATTGAAATGACATGGCACCTGTTGAGCCGTTCCATCTCAGTCTCCAAGCCATTGGGGCTTGAACAAGGACTTCCCGAGGTAACAAAACTCAGTGGAGAGCTGTCACCTGCTGAAGATAATGAGCCTCCTGCTGCTCTTCTGAGGAGTAAAGGAGAACCCGGAAAGGAGGAGGAGGCCCGGTCAGCACTATGAGGCCCAGTGGTGCCTGAAGATTTGTATGAAGGAGAGCAAATGGCTGACCTCCAGGCCTTCTGGTGGCCAACCTGCTGGAAGACAGGAGAAGAACTTTGTCTGATTTGAATAGTCTACTGTATATTGTTGAAACTGATGAGTCACCAAAGTCGATGCCACAGATCAATAATTTTGCCCCGGCAATAAAAATGGGCATACTATGACAAAGAAAAATATTTTGTGGCCCTACAATAATTACAAAATACTGCGACTCTAAATACACACACCACCTTGCTCTTCTCCTCCTCCACCTGGCTGATGCTGTGCGCTCTCTGCAGTTCTCCAAGTTGAGCCTGCGAGGGAGGAACGTCACCACACTTTTCCATGACTGCCTCCTGGAATGTTTCCCTTGCTACATCCGGTGGACAACAAATCCCATATTCCTTTTCCATCTCTTCCAAAACCTGTAGGGACCGAAAGACGCAAACTGATGATAAAAAGACTGCTGACAAGACACAGAATGACTTGGAAATATTTAATATTGTATTTGTTTCTGTGTCAATACTTTAGTAGTCTTGTCCCAGCTGTCCTGAGCTGCTCTCAGATGCTCTTTGGGTTTGTCTCGGTCAGAGGATGTGATGGGGGCTGCCCAGGACCGTCGGCAGTTGATTGAGTCCTCCACAGCAGACAGAGCCCCCTTGAGTTCGGTCCACATGACACTACTGCCCCCTACGGGAATATATATGAAGATGCAATTATTAATCATTTCAATAACACGATTCAGGAAGCCACTTTTTTTTTTCAAACAGATTTAAAATTTGTGCCAGCCTGATGTCTATAAGGCCAGCGAGCAAACGTGTTAGCATCTTCTCATTCTTTTTTGGTCAGAGCAAAACATTTTACAGCCAAGTTCAACTGGCAAATCATGTCTGCACATACAGTATAACTATATTTGATAATAGGCCTATAACTGTTTATGTTTTTGTAATTTTTTATTGTAGATGGATATTGAGTCTGAAAATGATGTACTTAGATTACATATATCGTGTTGTATTTTTATGTAGGCTAGTATTGACAGTTTCTTGAATTGCAAAGTTAAAGTGCTGGTATTGACAATTCCGAACATCCGGGCATTTCTGCTATTTCCACAATGCAACATTTCGTTTCCGAGGCGTATTGTATTGCTTTTTCCTGTGAGTAACACACAAACAAGGCATATTGTTATAGTAGTCAAACAACATTTAAGCACTTTTTCAAACCAAAATAATCCTCACAAGTCAAATTACAACAATTCAAAGTCGAATGCTTTTCAATGAGCGGATCGTGTCATTTCACTGAGGAAAAATGTTGCATTAAAGGATAATGGGAAATCGGATGTATCCCACTCAGAGAAACGGTTCGGAAAATGGATGGATAGATGGATTGTGTCAGTTTCGACCTCAAAGGGTTTGAAGCAAACGTAAATAAAAGACATATGTTCACGTGACACAACGTGATTTAGAATGACTGCAGTAACTACAACAACAAAGAATTGATCAGATTCAGACATCTTTGTTGTTTACATTTGCCTCAAATACTTTAAGGGCAGAATGGGACACTCCGAGTGCGTTAAATCCGACTTCAAACGATCCTCGAATGCAGCACAATATTAATTAGATGTTAATTAATTGGTGGATTAAGACAGGTTAAATATTTACCGAAGGCTTTGACTTTAAGTGTTTGATTACATATTATTTTATCATCTCATGTTTCTACAGGCAACCTTTTTTTTTTTTTTTTTTACTTTTTTTGTGACTGGCAAAGGTCACAAGGGCCCCTTGAAAAATCTCATGGACCACACTAGGGACACTGTCAGTCATTCGCTCTTAGAAACGTCATCACTCTTATCCCCATAATGCTGCCCTCGTGCCCTGGCATTGCCTGTCCATGACCTTTTCGAATGCTTATCCTGACCATGATACTTGTGAGCTGAGTGTTACATGAGTTACACTCACACTCACATTCAGTCACTTAGCAGGAAATGATCTCTACCCAACACTAAGTGGCACTACATGGGCAACATTTAAGGGGAGGAAAAAAAAGAGACAAACCTCGGTAAGGCAGTGAAGATCTACATTTGACATCAGAGGTGACGTTCTTCTCTGGGATGCTTCTCACTAGCCTGTGTGAAAGCAGGTCAGGAAACAGAGCGCTGGCTGGTCTTGGTGGTCTCAAATCACCTGGTTCGCTGCGAAAGAGCATTTTTACGCTGCTTTAATTAAATGCTGATTGCATCATTTATGTATTTAACCAGATTGGTCCAATTGAGATTCAGAACCTCTTGACATCACCTTGCTCTTGCTTACACTACCTTGGTGCCTTCAATGAGCCCATCTTTTTGTTGACTTCAGCGATGATGCTGAGCAACGTGCCCACTTCAGCTTCACACTGAGCCAATTCCGCAGGCGAAGGCTCCACCTGAGGGTAAAGACTCCCATGGTCGAAGCGCGTCGTCAGCTCCTTGTCACTGTCAGATGCCGTGTCCAGGCTGTCACATCGGACCAAACTGAACTGCTGCAAAACCATGTGTTTTTAATCTGTTAGGACTGATATTTAATTTTTTAAAATGTAAAGCTCGGTACAGACAACTTAAATGATTATACATTAATGAAGCTATACAAGAGGGCAGACCAATCACAATACAACAGTTTGAAAGAGGTTACTTGCAATTTTTTTAATTGTGCACCACATTTATCCATTCAGCCATTATCTGAACTGCTTATTCCTCGTTTAATTCATATTAATTAGGATGAATGAAGAAGGCCTCATTAAGAAGGCCTCATTAAGAAGGCTTTTAATTATTTTTTAAGATGAAATATTTTGTGCTCTCAAAGTAGATGTGTTATTGGCGCCTATTGTTTTGAGCTGCGGAAAGGGGGGAAACTAAAACATCCTGTATGCAACTTCCTGCCTGTACAAATATTTGTGCATCAAACAACCTTGTGCTGTGCACAAAAATCAAGTACAATTAACCATCCATCTCAAAGTACAGTTAACGGCAACGTTAAAGCTAACGTGTAGTTTCTTGTCATTATTTAATGTGCAGAAGCTTTTGCTGACATATTTGAATTCCTCATTTCTCATCATTCCATCAGACAGAGAACAATAGGGATACATTCCTGTTCTGCATGACTATTCCAAACATCCACTGGATGAAATTCCAAGACCTAACATGTTTTCATGTAAACACACATATTATATATTGACAGAAGACTGTGATAATGGAATATCCTGAGTAAATTTTCTGCTGATGCAATGTTCATACTGTACCAGCATGACATGATTACAAGAAGATTCATTTGTTTATTGCTGCAGTCGTTCATAGGTTTATCATTCTTCTACAGTAAAATCTTGCTGTCTCAGGGGTTAATTGAACACTATTACAATGTCATTGTTATTTCCAAAGCTTCTTAACATATTACATAATGTACCATCAAAACATCATGTCACATTTTAAATAGTCAAGCGCTTAAGCATGACCTACCTCCATACTTGATAGTTAGGGCTAAGAAGAAATTTCTACCGTAGATGTTCCCTTCCCACTGCAAAAAAAAGATTTTAAACTGTCGCTACAATTATTTTATAGTTAAATGTTGATTAGAATGTCTGCCACTCTCTGCATATCTGCCAACCAGTGTTTAGTGTGATGAATGAAGTAAGTGGAAAGTCATCCACACCCATTCCTCGTCACTTTGTGTCGCTTCCTGTTTTGTCCAGTTTTAAATTTCATGCTTTTTGAATAGCAGGCTTTGACCAATGGTGTGAACGCAGAATGTGTGCAAATTAATTAAGTAGTGGCTTATTACAGTTCTAAATTTGGATTTGTTTTTGAAAATTGCCCACCCTTACAATACACAATTGTGTGTGCGTGCGTCTGTCTGTGCGCGCGTGCGCACGCGCGCGCCTTCTGCCATACCTGTTTGTGTATGTTTCGAAATCTTAATACTCTCTTGGTGTAACCTATAGATAACAAGTAGGCTATAAAGTGAAATATTTTGGAAATACACCATTACAGACATGCAATTATGCAACATTCAGTTTGTTTTCTTCAGAAGCGAGGCGTAGGCAAGGTACTTTCTTTACAAAAATACATTACCCATAATGCCCAGAGGTTTAAATGTGGTCATTTCCTGTGCGGAAGTTCAAAACAAACGCTAGCTGCTAGGCGATACATCGGTCTACTTTCAATGAGTTTCACGATATTTGCATCCAAGAACTATCAAAGCCATTAATTTGGTAGGTCTAGTCTTTATTTGAATCGTACGTCTTTTCGCACGGAGCAAGTTACGCTTTGAAATTCCAATTAAGGCTTGCTTTATGCTAATGCTAACTGCTCTTTTTTTTTTTTGCTACTGCGCTGTCATCAAACAATAATTATAAATTATATTGTTTTATTATTTGTAGTGTCTTTTTTTAAATTTGTATATATACCTGCGTTCTAAGGTATTAAAGCGTATTTCAGACTACATGCAGTACACTACAAACAATACAGTTACAATTCATCATGCTACTTGTGTGCTTGGTTTATACTATCATTAGTTTGAGCAGGGAAGCAAATCTGAGTATATTTATAGTATAGTAGTAGATAAATCTCGTTTTTTTTTAAAGTCTGCGCATGTTCTCCCTGTACATAAGTGGGTGTTTTTCAGAAACTGTGGCTTCTTACCTATTCCAAAAACATTTACCTGAAGTTCATTTTATTGGAAGACTAAAAAGTATCCATTGATGTGAAAGAATGTGATTGGATGTTTGTCTCTAAATACCCTACGATTGGCTGGCGACCAATCCTAGTATAAGCGGGATAGGTCATAGGGAATAGGCTGCAGCTCACCCACAACCAGAATGAGGACAAGCGCTATAGAAAATAGACAGACAGATGACATTTTCCCTTTCTTGTTCAGAACTCAGCAGCCTTTATATCCATGGAGACGCCCGAGCCTGGCCCCGCAGATGGCGAGGAGCGCCTGGTGGAGCTGCGACCGCGAACCCGCTCCAACCCCGAAGGTGCGGAGGACCGTCGAAGCAGCACAGGTAGCCTCGGAGGTGGCGGTAATCCCACTTTATCGCAACCGGCTGTGGGCAGCCGTGTCGAAGGCGAGGGCGAGGCTTCGGCCAGTGACAGTCCTTCGTCTTCCACCACCGGCACCATCTCCGCGGCTGCGGCTCAGACTGTCGCTCCCGTTGCCGGCGCTTCTGCCTCCACGGCCATACAACATGCTTTGGTTGCTGCATGCAAGGAGAGGCCCAAACCCACACCACAGCAGCCCGCAATGGCAGCCTCTGTCCCGCCACCGGCAGACTACCAAATCCGAGTTCCTCGTGTTAACTGTCCAGAGAAAGTGGTAGGCTCATATTTTGGGTTTTCCACTCCTTTGTATTCGTACTAGAAATGTTTTTCTTACAGATTCAAACAATCATCACAAGATTAATAGAATGTGTGTTGTTGTAGATCATCTGCCTGGACCTTTCTGAAGAGATGTGTTTACCAAAACTGGAGTCTTTTAATGGGTATGCTCCTTGTCTAAACTTTCCCAACCCATTGAAAGTAGTAATGATTCCCACCCTCCACCCCCCTCCCATCATGTATTTTTCTCCCCAGCTCTAAAACCAATGCCCTGAACATTTCCCAGAAGATGATCGAGATGTTTGTCAGAACTAAGCACAAGATTGACAAACGGCACGAGTTTGCTCTGGTGGTGGTTAATGACGACGCTCTGTGGGTGAGTCACTTTTGAAAGTATTCATGTAACCTCCAACCTTTTTTGTAGCAGGGTGCTTTATAACGAAGTTTAGATTTTTTTTTTTTTAATTAATCAAGAAAGAAAATTGGACT
Source organism: Vanacampus margaritifer (assembly GCF_051991255.1). NCBI lineage: Eukaryota > Metazoa > Chordata > Actinopteri > Syngnathiformes > Syngnathidae > Vanacampus > Vanacampus margaritifer. The sequence goes on from NC_135444.1 coordinate 6,401,781, forward strand.
CAACGGGAATATTCAAGATCCATTTATAGTTGCTTTGAAAGGTCAACAGACCAAGATAAATATATATATTTTTAAATCACAATTAATGTGACATAACTTGCCCTACAAAAAAATAAGAATTTGGATAGTACGTTTAACCAACAGCGATAATGTGATTGCACAAGTGTACACACCATCTTATAACTGAGACGTATGTTGCTGTGTTCAGAATTAACCATTCACAATCATGTCAGTCAGCACACAACTGCCACTATTTAAATTCCTCTGATGAACCCCAAATATAGTTAAGATGTTGTAAACTTTTTTTTTTGTTTAGCTTCCTAGCAGAAGCCTGAAGGGTTTTTGCTAACACTGACTGGTATTTGGAACGTGTTCGCTGGTGGAAGGTTTTGAAATGAGCTATTTGAACATGAGTGTGTAGAATTTTTATTTTTTTATATATATAAACCACTGTTTGAATTGTTTTTGACAAGTTTCCATATTGTATTAATCTCACCTTAAAGAATCCACCTTAGTTGGTTCTTTCCTGTTTTTTCAAAGGAGCTCTCCACTCATATCTGTTTTGGGGTCGTCGTTGTAAATTGGTGAGATTGTGTCATTGATGTTTAGGCAGGAGGAAGTGGTTGTTTGCCGCCCGGTAATAAATGATCTAGGCCCTGATCGTTCCACTTTGTCTCAGCTCTCAGGCTTCACTTCAGACCCCAGAGAGCTGTGCAGCTGTCTGTATGACCTGGAGACCAACGTGTGTGAGACATTTAGTATCCTTCCAGTTACTGCCCATTCAGGTACCATTCCAAGAAGTAATTTTAGATTGAGCCTTAACTTTCCTCTGCAGACCTGGAAGATCTTTTGAGTGTCATGTAAGCTCTTTCACACATCATCTTCATTTCACAAAATATTCTACAGCATAGATCATTTGACTAAAATAGGCTTGTCTGATTAACAGTCGTCAGAAGATTGAGCTGCCGTCAATGGAGAATGTTCAGACTGTGCCGCCTCCTTACGTGGTGCGATCTGTACTTATTTACGGCCGCCATGCTGGACAGCTGCAGCTTAACCCGTCTGAGGCAGTCAGTGTAAGTCAGAATGAGACGCTTGCTCTCTCACCTATTTTCATTTACTTCAAGCATCCATGAGGTGGCAGTAGATCATTTGTAATGACTGGTATTTGGTTTGAGTCAACTGCATACCAAAAAAATTAACAATTAGATTTTGAAGAGATGTCAGTCTGCTTCCCAACTACTGTCCAGGTGCCTTTGAGCAGAGCCATGAATGTTTTTCTTGTTTGTGTCCTTCAGAAAATGCTTCAGTCTCCCTATTTCTTCTTCGACGTGGTCTACCTCCACAATGGTGCTGAAGATCACGGCGAGGATACGAGCTGGCGGGTGAGTGGGGAATCTCACCAAGTTGCTAGGGCCTACGCGTGTTACTGTTTTCTCATTCTCATCCTTTTGTTTTCTGTCTCCAGGACAACTATACGTCTTTTTGCAACCTGGACTCAAAGGGCATGTGCTATCGCTTTGAGGTTTCCTTGAGCGGCCCCGCCATCGAATTGCACAATTGCATGGCCAAACTTCTTGCCCACCCTCTGCAGAGGCCTTTTCAGAGTCACGCGTCATATAGCCTCCTGGAGGGAGAAGAGGCGCAGGAAGTTGAGGCCACCGTCTAGAATGGGACTTGTTCTGCGGGGAAATAAACACACACTGTAAATGAGTAGACCAGCAGCTGGATTGTAGTTCCTTGATTAGAATGGATGCAAAATTAATACTAATCATCAGGATCGAGGTCTCAGTTCATGTGTAACAGTTGAAGTCGTGCACTGGAACACAATGTACTATTGCACACTTTTTTCCATTTTACTTAGTTATGTTGTGGGCCGTTTATTGTTTGAATATATTTTACTAAAATAAGAAGATTGAGTTTCATTCTTTGCCTTATTGTTATCAGTAGGAAATCCACTCCCTTTCCAATTCAACAGCAGTATAAATCAGTCAGACTTTATAAAAATAACATTTTGACACTGAATTAATCTGCAACACTGCACCCCCATTGTGTATTCACAGGCATGTGGAAGGGGCATCCGGATGGCAAAATGTCCATCCATCACAACTGCACAGGGTTTCAAACTATGGTTAATGTTTCAAAGTAGGGCTTAAACAAGGTTTTTGATTTCAAAATATTGTTTTAGACAATGGTTTTGATTTGAAAATAGGGTTTTAAACTAGGGTCATGTTTCAAATTCGGGTTTGAAACGACTAAACCCGTCAGCAAATTCATTTTCAAAGGACATCAAAATCTGACTGTCGCCCCGGGCATCCATTTTGCTTTGCATGCCAGTTTTACAATGTTTCCGGACACAAAATGGGACAAATGACTCTTGGCATTCTGTTGAGTGAGTCCAACTCCGAATTCAATGTATTGTTTCTTGCTTTCTAATAGTTGTCAGAAGGTGGCAGCGTTTCTCCTGGAAATAAGGGGAGATATTGAGTACAGGACAGGTACTATGAAATGAACAATATGTCAAGTCAAAGAAGGGTAAATTGAAATTAATATAAACAATCAAATAAGCAAATAGAAGCGAGGTGGATTAATTTGAAATAAGCATTCCTGCCCAGTCCGAGCAGCGCTGTGCATCAACTGTGTGAAATTATCTGAAGTGCCGTCAAAATGTATAATTCTGGTATTTGCACTTTAAATGGTATATGAAAATGCTGATTCCGTGATTGATAGACAAAATTTTAAAACATTTTTAGTATAAGAATATTTAATTAAGTGCAAAAAGAACATGTAAATATATTCTTTAAAGGTGCTCCATGTAGCAATTTGTCCCAAATATCTTTACACTAGCCTTTTTATTTGATCATTTATGACTCTAAAATCTTCTAATTAGAAGATTAACACCTGAGCTATTCACAATTGGTACTCATGCAAGCATCTGGCCAATTGTTTTTCAGATTGGATTCGGGTTTGAATTTCCCGACGACTGTGCGGACATGACATCATATGCATGGTGTGTACGGGAAAAAGGGAGTGTGCAGTTTAATTTTTTGGCCACAAGTGGCAGCAGCGAACCAAAATTCAATTTTCTGCATTGAGCAGCTTTAATGTTAAACTGAAAAGTTAAAACAGCCTCATTTGTTTTGGAAAAAAGTGAAACATGAGTAAAGTTAAGGCTGTTAGAGTTAAGTTAAAAATGTGTTTATTATGTTTCTGTTACACCTTACACATATTAATTACAATAACACATTTTCTCTGATTTTTGTAGCTCTTTCTCAGAGTCCTAAATCGAATGCAAATGCCAATATACTTAATGCAACTCACTGCCATTAACTAATGTAAGGAATGAAACTTCTATAAGAAATGTGAAACTACTGAATGATAAAAAGAGACAAAAGAAAAACAAGCAATATTAAAAATTGTATGTAAATTGTCGAAGGTGGATGCCAAATAGAATCTCGCCCCAAGTTGCCACTTTGGTGAAGGCCCTGCTCATAATTGATATCTTTCATTCACCTGTGGTGTGAATATTACTTTGGTCCTAAAGACGAAATGCATCTCCTGTCTCCTGTTACTTATCTAAAGCAGGCATTTTGTCTTATCCCTCAAACACAAGGTTTCCTGTTTTTAATCCAACATCGGTCTCCACTTCTGATAGTTATGCACTTTCTGTCACTCACAAGCCTTCATAAATGAGGTTTTCCCAGACCGGAATGTTGTTAGTGAGACAATAGGGAGCAGGAAAGCTAGGGGGGCCAGAAGACCTTTCCCCTTTTTCCAGCCCCGCAGTGTCGGCTGGCCCTCACGTCATCGCTGCAGATAAGAGCATGCGGGAGGGCCCGCCGACTCTGTGCTGCAGGGAGAATTTGTTATCCGCTCATCCCTGAAGAATGACAGCTCCCCATTGTTTTCATTCCTTCACTCCTCCGCTGCCACGACTCCTTTCCGTGCTTGCTTGGGACAGGATATGCTGTTTTTCTTATTTTGCTCATCTACAGTCTGGGGAATGTGGGGAGGAATCATCCACCATCTGTAGAAGCATCTACTGTAGGTGGCAATGCAACATAATTGCCAGAAATTAAAAAATATTTAATTGCAAGCCTTTATTAATTTTGTATATGGTGAAGGTTTTTGGAAAAGAACTGTTCTTTCTAATACATTTTCAAATATTTGTCCTTGAAATTCAGTGCTGCCTTTGTAATCAAAAGCTGAAACATGACTTTTTAGGTAGGACCCAGTGCTATAAAACAGAAATAATTACAGCAGATTTTCAAAACAAAATGCTCAGTGGCTGGATTCCAACAGCGTCCCAAGAACGGAGCAAAAACATGAACTGCATACAAAATGGATTACTGCTCCTGTTGTTTTTGTTCATAAAAAATAATATTTAGTAACGCCCAGCAAAGTCAATCTTAAAGGGAAAGTCAAGTCAAAAATGTTCTTCACATTATGTTCTTTCCGACTCGACTAGTCTAAACACGGTATTCTACTTAATATTGCGTTTGTGGAATATGAATTAGCAAAATCCATCTGTTTTTTCCCCATCCGTCTCAGGGGTGAGTCATGATTGATTGGTCGTTATCTGAGCCCTTAAGCACAGTGATGCCATTTTTAGTCGACAGCAAGTGGCAAAATGGCCGCCCCCTGAGATGGATAAAAATGGGTGGGTTTTTCTGCTTAATTCATATTCCACAAACGTAATATTAATCAGAATAACGTGTTTAGACTAGTGGAGGCGCATAGAACATATTAATAAAGACATTTGTTTAACTTGACTTCCTGTTTAAAGCTGATCCTGATTTGTTTAACTTGATGTTTAAAGCAGAAAATGGATGAACGTACACATTCTACATTACAAAATGCATTCATTCACACAAAGACAGTATCTGTAAGAATAGCAAAAGCTTTGATACTTGAAAAAGTGTGCTTTAAACTTCCCTTTATACTGTATTTCAGTGTTAAAAACGATGCGCTTGGAGGCTATTTGCCTCCATTCTACCATAGCCCACTAGTACCTCCGCTTTCCAGCCATTTTTGCACCTTTCACTCCCGGCTGCTCTACTGGATTACGATTGATTTTGCAAAATACACAGAATATTGTGTTCTATCGCTATAAAAACATGTAGCCTACCAAAAGAAAGATTAGAGTCTCTTCTTTCATCAGGAAAAAAGTACATTTGTGACTGTTTACGTTTTGCAGCATTAGAATATAGCTAAGTTTCATCATTATTCACCAACCTGTTGAAATCACTGGCAAAAAGAGCTTGTTGCAACATGGCCCAGGCTGATCTCTTATATTCTGCTGACACCTTCTGGACGGTTTTTGTAATGATTACCATTGCTTTAAAACCAACAAGAGCTTGCTAACCATACAACAAATGATCAATACTATCTCGCATAATAAACACAGTGTTGTCTGAAACAAATACCAGATCATTTACACTGGTATAAAAAATTTTACAGTATGAAGTTGCAGTATTTTGAGCAAACTAATAAAACTGAAATAATGATCAGGTACGGAAAGCAAGCGCCCATTCTTCACCATGGAATGTGTAATTTGCTGAAGAATGCTGCAGTTTTAGAGTTGATTTTTTTCCTATCTAATGACAAAGGGCATTATTTATATGATGTACACCTGTAAAATTTCCCATGACCAACAATCTATTTTAGTAAATATGACTCCAAGCGCAAGTTGCTGAGGCTCTAACAGTGGCAGAGGTCGATGAGGGGGTGGCGGACGAGGAGGGGGAGGTATGTGAGGTGAGGGCTGGGCCAGGATGGACTGGAAGTGTGCATTTATAAACATGGCCCCACTTCTCTCCTCAGGATTTGTGTTTACATACGTCCATGTTGCACTGTGACGGTGTCACAACCTCACAAGACAGACGACTTTGCCACTTTCAGGTTTCTGCGCTTCAAGGAAGAACTTTGTGGATTTGAGGGTCCCCCAGGCAATTGTTGTTTAGGTCTTCCAAACCAGTTGCCACCATTTCACCTCCAAACATGTACAGCTCCAGCTATTCCGCGGCCAAGTTTGGGCTGGAGGCGAGGGAGCCTTTGCACAACCCCAAAGGCAAGAGCTGCGGCTACTACTTGAGGATAGTCTTCTTCTTCTCCTCACTCATCCAGTCCCTCATCATCGTCAGCCTGGTGCTCTTCCTCATCTACGGGCAGCCGGAGAAGTCGGCCGAGGAGAAGAGAATCAAGGTGAGGGATTTGAGATGATTATTTCCAGGAAGGATGCAGGCTTATTCCTGCCGCAGCCTTTTGCTCACATCCAATCGACGCATCTTTTGTGTCCTGAGATGATGACAAGTGCTCTGCTCTTGTGCAGGAGCTGGAGCTGGGCTTCAACAGGCTAAGTGAGAACAACATACAGCTGAGGAAGGAGAAAGGCGAGCTGCGAGCTCAACTTGGAGCATGCATGGCTGAGAAAGACGCTTTTGCCAAACGGCTAGAGCAGCTCGGCACTCTCGCCAATGCCACAAAACTTGACCTCATGGCTAAATTAGTAAGTGGATATATTCAAGCAGCATGTTTATGGATCATTATTTTTTTTATTCTTCCGAAAATCTTCTTCATGCAGGCCATCTGTGAGAGGCAGATCGCGACAACGCGAAGCATGGGGATGCGATGCCCAACTCCCCCCATACAGCAACCTGTCATAGTCACTACTAGCAGTATGTACAGTATTCAAAAACATCCTTTCTTGTAATGCTTTAGAAATTTGAGTGCAACAAAAAGTTTAAAAATATATTAATTTAATTCATTATTCATAACAATATAAATACAAAAAAAAAATGTAATATATTTTTTTTATTTCTTAAAAAAATATTAATTTCACATGTATTCATTATTTAGTAATTATTTATTTTATTATTTATACACATTTATTCATTTAAATGATTCAATGATCATGACTTTTAACCTTAGTGGAATTTTTCATGCCAGGGAGAAAACTGCACGTCTGAGCTATTGACGTGACATGATTTTCCAAGTTCAAATTAGACTCTAATTTATATTACTCCAGTACGCAAATATAAATAAGGAATGAAAACATTTTATTTTAAAATGAAATTTTATAATATTAATTAGGTGCTAAGAGTTTCACTGCTGTATTGAAGTACTGAAATAAAAAATAATTCCATAATATTTTCTCATAAATTATATCTGTAATTAAAAATGACACCATAAAATAATCAATGTCAAAATGTCATAGAGTCAGAAGATTGAGACACAAAAAAATGCATACTCTGGCAAAGTGACAAACTAAGAAAACAACGACTCATGAGATAATATTCTAAAAGACTCGTGCAATCCCTCCAGATGAGCTGAAAGCTTTACAAAGCCTCAATGCGCAGCAGAAGGCCATGACTGAACTCATCGAAGCCAACTTCAGCCACACGGTCCACTACCTGAGTCAAGAGAGGGACAACGCCCTCAAGGACAGAGACGTCCACCACCAGGACGTCATCGCCCTACGCAGAGAAAACACCATGCTGACGGAGCAGTTCAACGCATACACCAGGTATGTGTGTGTGTGTGTTTTTTTAACTTAAAACTGAATCATTGTAAGGGTTAAATAAATACAGATCAATTTGATTTTAATGTTTCACCAGGAAATGTAAAGAGGACTTTGCTCATTCCCTGGATGGAATCCAATCGGTGACAAGGGATTTTTTGAACAAAATCAACAACCTGTTCCCCCACCAACTGACCTTTCACCTCACCTTGAAGAGCCAGCAGGAGCAGATGGAGAAGATAAGAAACAGTTGCACCAACCTCTCCAGAGACGTGGAGAACAAGTTTCAGCTGTATTTGGACAACGTGGGCAACAAGGTATGTGCATAGAATTGATAAATATGGTATATGCGTCACATTTTTTCCTATTCAAAACAATCATAATACCATGGAACATTATATTGACTTGGCATAAATGGCTCATTAGACTTTGACTTTTGTTAAATCCACTCAGACGTATTACTGAGAACAATTTACATCCTCCAGAGAGGATGCCTTTTCTCTGGAAAACTACTAATAGACTGAGTTAAGGACACAGCTGTCCACTGATGTGAACTTAAGGTGACCTATGGCTCCACTGACACAGCAGCAAGTTATGGAGAACAAAGACATATATCCTCTCCAAATAACTCCGCAAATCTAATGGGGATACACTGCAAAATGAGGTGTTAAAATGTTTCTTCATTGTTTTTTGCGCTTGATTGCATCATCACTTTCTGAAAGTATTCAATTTGCAGGCAAAAAACTCATAATCTCATGTCTTTTCTTCTCTTATTGAGATAAGCAGAAGTAATACTGCTAAATTAGTTCTCATCAGTAGTAAATAAGTCCAATCAACGTTGCACTAGACAAGATGTAATAGATTAAATCAGTGATTCCGAACCTGTATCTGTATCTTTACACATCAATGGAATGTAAAACATCCAATTTCACGGATCTGAAAATTGCTATTTGTTTTACAAATCGCTGACATCAGGTCAAAACCTCGTAAAATAATTTCATATTTTTGCAAAAATCTATAATATTGGGTGTTATTTTTACAATTTACTGACCAATCTAAAGTGTTGCAAACGGCTTTCTTCTTTGATGACGCAATGTTAATGGTTGAACAAACATGGCATTTTGGGGGTCTCTTGAAAAGTGACTATTTTGGAGGTTACTGTACAAGGTCTCGGCCCGACGCCAACGAAATAACCTATCTTTGTCATCTATCATTGTCGGCATCGTATATTGACATTCATATCGACAAATTGCTCTTCCACTAGATGGCAGAAGGTGCAACTGTAAATCCACTTTTTGTGGCATTTTTGTTTGACAAAGTGGCACATTATATTTCTCATGTAAAATATCTGCCTTGTCTCAATAAAGGTTGAAAAACCTCAGAAAATTTATAATCGTTCAAAAAACTCAACTATAAAAACGTAATGGAATTCATATCTAAACCCCCAAATCTCTCCTCCACAAAGTTGAGAGAGTATCATGCCATTACATTAAAAAAACATCACACATCTGCCTTCCTCTCCAAGGTGGCTCAGATTCAAGCCATGTCGAGCCGACTGGAGGTGCAAAACTCGCACTTCAGCGCTGACCTCCAGAGGTGCGAACGCACCCGCAACGAGACAATCGCCGAAACCAACAGGCAGCTGCAACTCAAGCAGAAGACTCATGACGAGAAGGTTCTTTTAAAATCACCACCTACCCTCTAGTATATTCCTACTCTTCTTTTTAAACTAACACATGTTCTATTTAGTTGGAGAAACTGCTGATTGAGCAGAAACGGCTTCGAGAGCAGAAACAATTGCAAGCTGAGACTTTGGCCCTGAGAGAAAACGAGTTGCAGACCCTGAGGGCATTGCCCAATTGCAAGGTACAATACTCGCAGCCAACATAGTGTGTAGTGCACAGATGGTCTGTGATTAAATGGATCATGGTGCAGAGGTGAGGTGGACGTGTGTGGACTCAGCATTCGAGAGGAACCAGAGACCAGCAGCAGCAGCAGGAAGGATGGGCGGCCGAGATAACAACAACACTTGAATTCTTTCACCTTTCAAGCTTTGGAGTTGAACTTGCCAACGTTGTGTGTTTGTGTGTGTGCAATCACAGTGAACTGCACCCATATTTAAATAAAATGTAATCAAGACATGTTCTGCAGGTGGGTCTGCCAAAGAGTGCGGGCGTACTGTCGGCCCCACATCAGAACAGACAAACTGCAGCCAATTGGCCTAGTGCAGTACAAAGCGTCAGCAAAATCTCAACGGTAACTTTTACTCAAAGCGCACAGCTTCATTATTTGCATATCACACCGTAACTGATGACCGCGGAGAAAATACATTTCTTTAAATATGTATTTACTTTAATTTTAACTACACCAAATCCGCCATCCAGTCAGCTTTTTGCAGTCTAGTTAATATTTAGTCACACTTTTGTTTTGTTTCCCAGGTGAGATGATTCCAAATGTGTGGACTGGAAGATGCAGCATTGTGAGATATATCGAGACGCTACAAACAAGACTAAGAACAATCTGTAAATATACTGATTTCACTTGCACTCGTGGTTGGTTCTCACTTGGAAAGATTGATTTGTAATAAATAAATGTGTGTGTATCCCTGCAGTCAAGTTCATGTAAAAACATCATAACACTGGTGTAAATATTACTTGTGGGTGGTACTCACATTGTTTAAACAAATGTTTCTTTTTCCCTTTAATAAATTAAATGAACCATCAAAATGCCTTTGTTTTGTATTTTGGGTTATAAAACTGCAAAAGAGCCACTACATCGTGATAACTTACATTGATGTTTCTGCATTTGGCAATTTATTATTATATTATATTATTAGTATGGGATTTTTTTTTAATGGGCTTTAGGTGAACTGATGAATACACACACGCTCGCACGCACGCACGCACGCACGCACACACACACACACACACACACACACACGCACATACACGTACTCACCCACATACAAAAAATTATATATATATATGTGTGTGTATATGTATATATATGTATATATATTTAAAAAAAAAACAAAAAAAAACATTTATTAAATTTTTTTTAATTGATTTGTTTGTTTGTTTTTTAAAAAAAGGAGAGCAATGATGATGTCAAATCGAATGAACAATACTGAGCTCTCCTGAAAAACAAAAAATAAAAAAAAAGAAGAAAAAAATAAAATAAAAAAAAGAAAAAGAAAAAAAATAAATAAATAAAACTGCAAACGTGCTATTATTAACATCTAGAGCTCTTGAATTTTATGGGAGCCAAGAAAGCTGCTGCACATACAAAAGGTCACAAAACATCATCTGAGAAAATCATCTGTTGCATTAAGACAAAAGTAACATGACAAACGATGATTTTAGTAATTAAAAAGAGTCATACTAAAGATTTATGCCCATTCGCGTGTTTTACACTCCAGCTATTATAAGAGCTCAAGCTTTATTGCTTCCCTTTCCTTTTATAAACACGTTGTGTTCAGAACACAAAGCTGAGTAGCTGCACACAAAGCGCTAGACTTTTATAGATAAATAATAAACATTATCCTGTTAATGTTAACAATACATTCCGTTATGTGACACGGGGGAACACTATAACGCAAACATGCATACACATACAGTACAAACACACGCGCACACACAAGTACATGTATGCCGTATGTTACTATCCTTCACTGCAGAGCATCATGTGTAGCTATAGGAATGTGAGCATTGTAACTATTAATATAAAGTTAGTAATTGTATTACTAATTTGACTATGACTATATGATGGAAGTTTTCAATTTATTTTAAATGCCTAGTACAACTAAAGGTAAATTTTGTTAGGCAAATATATCAATGGCAACAAAAGCAGCTCATAAGAGTTGAATTTAAGAGCTGATCAAACAGTTTCCAAAGTTTTTTTAAAATTTATTATTATTTATAATAACCAAAATCACTTCACAAGTTCTTACATAAATAGCTATGGCACAATACTGACAAAAACTGAGCTTTTAGGCATTCCATGTTTTGAGTCAGTTAGTCACTTGATACACTTTTAGTGGCAACAGACATTAAAAAAAGAAGAAAATGAAGAAAACATGCTTGATTGTCTGGTATGGAGTCAGGAGGTCTACGTTACTCAACCTGTCCTCTTCAAGAGGTCACAATATTGAAACATCCAAATAACTTGGCTGATGAGTGTTTGAAATGTCTACTATGTAATTACACTGTAAAAATCCCGCTTAAACTAAAAAAAAATGTGTCCAGATATAACATCTAAAATATTTGACTTCACAGAAACTAAATTGAGTGACTGATCATTTCATGTAGATGTAAACAATAATTCTTCACTTGAACCAACCTTAATTTTTTCCCTTGATTCAAATTATTTTCTTAACATTTTAGTTAATGAACCCAACTAATTTATTTACTTTTTAATGAATTAACATATTTACTTTGACACCAGTTAATTAATTTATGTATAACCAAATAATATTTCTCGCATTTAATAAAGTTAAAGGTTGAAGTACCACTGATTGTCACGCCCATCTAAGTGGGCATTTGAGCCATCCACTGAGGGAGCGGTGAGCAGCAGTAGGCACTTGCACGAGGGGATTATTTGTTCATCTAACCCCCCAATTCCAAACCGTAATGCTGAGTGTCAACAAGGGAGGCAAATGGGTCCTATTTTTATAGTCTTTTGGTATGACCCAGTCAGGGATTGAACCCACGACCTCGCAGTCTCAGGGCGGACACTCTACCACTAGGTCACTGAGCTGGTTTAGTTTATTTGACTAAAACAAATAATTTGTATTCCCCATTTTATAAACTCAATGCAAACACTTGGCCAACAGAGTATACTCAAAATATATGATTTCATCTTAAAACATGAGCCATATGCAACATATGAACTAGAGATGAGGTGAGGATGGAGAGAGAAGAGGAGAAAGAAGATTATGGAGAAGGAAGAATATCCCATTTATAATATCCCATGCGCAGTCTTTTGAAAGATGTCAGACAACAACAACAACAAAATAGATTGTCTAACAAGCAAATGTGGCCGCACAAACACACGTGGTAACAGGCCTACACAATCTGAGCTGTAATAGCAAATGGACATTTTCTGAAAGCAGTTGACCCTCAAACTACCAAATTCAAAACACTCACTCAAAGCCCAACAATATAGCATAGCCTTAAATGGCTACAGCTACAGTACAATACCATGTTGGTACTGATGTGCTGTCGTTTTCAATGCGAATGCGCAAGTCCATTTGACTCAAACTAAATATATTACCTGGAGGGCATGAAGAAAAAAAATATTTGGAAGGAAATCAAAAACTTTATTTTGGTTCCTTTGGTCGTATATTTACTTCAGTAGAAATCAAACTTGATGTCTGTCAATGCAAAATAAATGGTTTTCACAATTTTTTTAATTTCTTTTTTTTATTACAATTTTTACAGTTGTTGGCAGCCTTAATAATGGAGACTGCCAAGCAGTACTGCATTATGACCACTGATGGCTAGCCAAGACTATTGTTATTGATACTGAGCACTAAGATATTAAGTAGAGTTTCAACATCCCTGTGGCCCAACAACAACATTTGAACCAAAGCTTGACAGAAGGGATGTTTCTTTCTGCCCAGATGACGACTCATCAGAAAATTACTGGGAAATGCAACACCATTCCAGTCAAGAACAAGATAATTTATAGTGTGAATTTACAGTGTAGCTGCTGATGTAATAGATTTGATAAAGTGTCAGCACAACGGTCGCAGATTGAGGGTGAGGAAGGGCGGGAAAGATTATTAACAAAGGAGTGGAGGAGGAGTGAAGGAGGAACATAAGAGAAAGGGATGGGAAGTAAAGTTAGCTTATAAAATGGAGTGATGAAGAAGGGCAAGAAGAGAAGACTGCTTATGTTCTACATTATTTTTTACATTTCAGTAGTAGTAAATGATAAAATTTACAGTATGTATATTTTCATATTAATGTTCACTATAAGATTGGGTAGTTAGCTCATCATAGTTCATCAATTGCCACCTTTGTCTGTTAAAAAACATATTTGTTTTTAAATAAGTGATGCAGACCTTGAGTTTTTTTTCATATTGTTTTTCCAAAAATAAAGTTTATTTTTTGTACAATCAATGTAGATAATGTAATTAATGACTGATCTGATCCTTGATGTGAAATCTATTTAAGAAAATATTTTTTTTCTCTAAAATTAAAAATAATGAAAATTCAAATTTTTAGAAATGTTGCTTTTCAGAATATTGTGAAATCACAACACAAGTTACTGTATTTTATCACATATTAGATTAACTAATAATGACTGCCGTGTATTTCAAACTTTGGATTCTTTTTAGTTCCATTAGACATAAAACTACACTTTTTAATGTGTCTGGCGGAGCTGACACAAATCAAGTTCTAAACTGGAACAATATATAACATTTCTGTAAATTCATTGCATCTCAACCAGAATTTCACTTCTTTGAGAATTTGGCGCAGAGGATTTACAAGAGACACTGCACTGATGATGTAAGGCAGGGTTACAGGTGACCGGAGTTTGCCCACAGGAATTCCTTTATTTAACACTTTTCAGTGACCAGTAACACACACGTACACACTGCACAAGTCACCGCTAGATCATAAAAATGCAAGAAGATAAAAATTCATACAAAAAGTTGTCTCGTGTTTTGTTCAAAATGAAATGATTTATAAATCAGGGCAACAAAAAATTAATGGCACATGTTCTGATGAATTCTGCCACATTTAGAGAGATTATTAATGGTGTTTTTTTTTTAAGTGGGTCCATGTTCTAACTTATATGTGACAGGATGTCTGAATATGTGATACAAAAAGGTTTGTTCATCTGTCCATTCTATATTTAGATACTGCAAAGTTGTGTAATTTCCCCATCACGTAGAACGATACCACAAAGGCCCCATTTGAAAATGTACATCTTTTGATGTGTTGGGCAGCCAGTCCCACATTTAGCTCAACATGCCCCCTTCCCTTCTTGTGTCGTAATTAATCAAGAAGAACAAGAAAAGAGGCTGACAGAGTAGAACGGGAAGAGGAAAGGTCTGAGCACAGAGACACGCAAGAGAAAGACAAAAAGACGCAGAGACAGGCACTTCTGTTGCTGTGAAAGGCGAGCAAATGTCGTCAGCGACCACCGAATGGGGAAGAAGGGTGACGAGTTCAACAAAGAAACATAAATATTTGATCAAGGCCAGATTGACAGGGGAACAAAAGCCACTGCTTCGTCACCTCAACAATGTTCCTGTCTCACAGCCTGGAGGAGACCTGGGTCACTCATTGTCTGCATAGTTTTGGGCACATTTATTCAGTGCTTGATACTGAAGCGTTCACATGTGGATCATTGTGGAACAAACACAGCACATCCCTTATACTGTATTGATTGTGTGTAGACAATAGTCCCTTTATTAATCGAGCATCTGAGAAATCAGGTATAGCTGACCTATGACAGAATTTTCAGCAAGCTTTTGTTGCATGCCAGCCAACATCGTGTTGGGAATAGCACAGCCAAGCTGTTTGCACAAGTATTCAACGGGGTTGACTTCAAGGACATTCCGTCCTCTCCACTCCCAAATTCTGGAGGTAGTCTCTGATAAACTCCGCTCTGTGGAGGTTAGTGTTGTCATCTTGGAGGACCCGTGGAGAAATGGTTGTAGAAGCTCATCTTCTTATGTCTCTGCATTGAACTTTCCTCCAATGACAAGCCTTATCTTTCCAGCAAGAGAGATGCCACCCCACAGCATCACACTGCCTCAGCAATGTTTTTGCATTGTGCATCAATCAGTACAGCGTTCTCTGGGTCTTCTTCACATTTTGACCCCATCTTCGCTGACATCTCTCTGGATCTCTTTTTAACATCCCCTGTCATAAACTTGGCATTCAATATGGAGATGGTCCAAGGGCTCATTCCAAGCAATGTTGCAACATGGCAACTTGTTTTAAACCACACTATCTATACACAGTACAGTTTTTATAAGGCTTAATTGGTCTGCTGGATTTCGCAATAGCTATCTTAGAACATGGAAACACAAAGAAATTAGTATTTTTAGGGGTGTGTCTGGAAATGCCCTCCAAGCAGGCTCTGCTCCACTTAGAGCGTTTGAAAACTCAGAGCGCTGTTGTAATGTGTTATTCAGATCGCCACACTCGAGTGGAGTGGCACGCTCTGACTGCTCTGACTAGCGACGCGACAAGATGGAAGCCATACAAGATGATTGATGAAGATAAAGATGGGGATTTGACAACAAAATGTTCATAAATTCAAAGAAAGGAAGCCTGTTCTGCCTTACGGAACACTCGCACTCACATGGCGCTTTTCCACCGGACCGGTTCCACACCGAAGCGGCATTTTTTGTCCCCGGATGTTCGCATCTCCATGGGCCTTCTTCGAGGCCGAGTGGTTACAACGGTACCTCTTTTTAGAATCATCTCGGAGGTGGTTCTGCAGCACCGGTTGTCTGGGGCCGAGTGGGGCCATGTCGGCACCTGTCATCTGATTGGCCGACAGCAACGCAGCAAGCAACGCCGGTCTTTGCCAAAGTCATAAAAATACAGTATATAGAATAAATATAATAATGTTTTACAACAACGCTGAACTATGTTTACAATTTACAAGGTACTGTTCCCATTCACTTGAATGAGAGCTCGAGCCACAGTTAAATGAATGAGGCTGAGTTCTCCATTCAGAAATAGCACAGGCAGCGAGTTTCGCGAGCCAGTCGTGAAATCAAGATCGCAATATTTCATCCATGGTGGTCCATATTAAATTGTAAATACGGTTCAATTTTGGCAAGACTTGCCACTCGTGAAATGTTATGGCAGAGCAATACGCACTGTGGGAGTGCAAGATTGGCTTGGACAGTTAAAATAATCCCACCCCTTTCCAGCCGCGCGCGCCTGTTGTAATGGAAATGCAATGGCGGCTGTGTAGTGTCATTCCGTGATGTGCGGTGTGGTAGCGTGCTGTGCGGGGCTAATGGAAAAGCAGCATTAGAGTCGAGTAGCTGTGTCAGGTCTAACTTCCGAATGCACCCAACATAGAAAAACTAGTGACCACTGCACCATTGCAGAATCAAATCAATGGACTAATAAATTAACCAGTCAGCAAATTTTCCAGTTTGGCATTTTAAATGTTAAATATTCAATTAGATTTTATACTAAAAGAAAAACTACTAACTTCACGGAAGTAATATTAGTACTAAGGCTTTAAATAAAACTGTATAAGGACACTAAATATGATATTGAAAGATATATTATACCATAGTGCCACTGTCCTCTGAAAAACATTTATGTCCATTTTTTGTCATTTTTTACATCCACACTTTTATGAGATGAAACTGAATGCAGACATCCCGAAAACGTTTAAAAAAATTAACATAAGTGTTTTTCACAGGACAGCTACAATGCTTTATAAATCATATACATCGCCAGTGCCAATTTTGGCATAGCCACAACATGGCTCATGATTCATCACCCAAAAAGACTTACTGTAGGACACTGGACACTTCATTCATTTCGTGAGGAGAGATTAAATTAAATCAAATAATTAAATACACTGTGGATAGGGACTGGGCCAGCCTGTGAATAGTAAAAATCTGCAAATTAGAATTATTATTGTTTTTACCCCTCCCCCACAATTTCTTGTTGAATCAAATGCCAGATTTTGCACGGCAAAACAAAAACAGAAGAATATGTGGATGCAGCTGAAATAATAAATTCTGTTCCAGGTCAGACTGTACATACAAACATCCGTACTGGGAGGTATGACCTTGCAGTGGTCAGGTGCTGCCATTTTATTATGCGGCACTAAATTTGGCTTGGTTGGACCCAGGGGCCCAACATACCCTTATCAAAGGCTCTAAACACTGTTTTTAAACATGAACATCATGTCAAATATTTACACTTAATCAGATCCCCACCCGCCACCCCCCCCAAAAAAACAACAACAACTGAACAACACAACAATTTAGGGGGGAATCTTGGTTGTTTTCAACTGGAGCCAAGAACGTGATGTGTTCTTTTGATGACACAAAGCTTGGCACAGTGTCAAGGTTCTATTATTTACAATATTTTATTTTGCCAGTTTTGTGGGGCCATGCAAGAGCAGCTCAATACACTATGCAGTTTATTGTTATCATTACACCCACCTATTTGCCAATGCAGAAGTCTTTGAAAATAATATCCAGGATCTCCTCTGGTCCGACCTTTCCGGTGATCCGGCCCAGGCTGGTGAGAGCCAAGCGAATGCCCTCCGCTGCCAGAGCGAGGTCAAGGTCACGGTATCGCTGGTACTGATCCAGGGCTGCGATACACAGCTCCAGGTGGGCCCTGTGGCGTGCTTGGGTCAGGGTAGGGGCACCAGACAGAGGGTCGCCACACCTAGACGGGAAGTTTGACATACTGAACTGGTGAAATATGGATTTTTCTTTTTTATTCATCTATTCATAGCTCAAGGATTCCATTGTTTTATTTCCCCTTTTCCTTACTTCTTCAGCCCCTGTGGGGAGTACAGTTAAGTAAAAGCTTAACCTTTGTATTCAAACAGTGGTCTCTGCTGCTCTATTCGAGTAAACTCTATGTCTCATTTAATCAGTGTAAGCATTGCTTTCACACAAAAGTGACAATTCTCCTTCAACCAATCAACAGGCAGCAGTACTGTACATATATATCTTTCACGGCCCAAGTTTCCTTGTTTGAGATGGCCTTGTACCAGTAAATCATTTTGAGGTTACCAACTGCTCTGTGAGTGTGACCCAAGAAAGCACACTCAGTTACTGTACCGTTCAACTTACTGTTTTTCCATTTGATTGTTTTATATTCATTGCCCAGAAGGAAATATGGTATTGAAAACAAAGGTGCCGTAATAATATGGCTTTTATTTAAGGCTCAAAACAGTAACATTTAGCTTAGTATAAACATCAGCGATACAGTTACTTAGTCTAGGTAAAAAACAATGGCACACCCTTTGCCTTAACTTTTGCAAGAACGTACATGTTCATTGTAAATAAATGTAAGATTGTAGGTAAATAGTTTTTCATATATTTGTCCAAGTGTAACTGCTTTAAATGGACAATGAAGGCAGAGGGATATAGCCTAAAAATATTAGTATTATCTTGATATAATCATATAAAAATTATAATGGAAGTATTTCTGAATGGGTTATTTAAATGTAAAATGTAAATAATTCCTGTTGGAAGGAGAAGAAATCATTAGAATTATTCTTCGATATGCTTCTTTTCATTCAAATGCTGGATTTTCATGTAAACAAATATTTTTTTTTATTTTATGCAATGAAATAAATTTAACAAGTAATCAAAATATGGTCCCTTAAAAAGCTAAACTGAGTGAAAAAAAGGGATATAACGTACAGTAAGTTTGAGAGTTAACGTCTCAAAACTCATTAAAAACGTACTCTATGGTGCAAAAAATTTGCAAACAAACGCATATCACTTCACTGATATCATAAGTATTTAATATACTAATACACCTTTGACCTTATGAGCTCCGTCATCCTGGTTGACGCAATCACCAATTAATTTCCGGGCTAAACAATAGTGTAGCTGTTTCACCTGTTCTATTCTTGACACCTATTAATTTACCCGCTAATTTATTGTTCATAGTTGGTTCCTCTCCGCTGTACTGTAATGCGCTTTTAGTACTGCTCCCCCTAAACACATATTGTGGTATTTCTTGACGCTACATTTCACATTAGCTTAGCGATCAGCGTCTCCAACTTCTCCTGCTCTTTTGGGGGTTTTCTTTAGTGATTGCGATACTTGTTAGAAGTGTATCTTATTTGCCACCGCAAAGGCAAGGATTACTTACTTATAGAAGATCCAAACCGCAAAAGGATCGTGTTTAACAGCATCAGCTTGCAAGTGCAGCTCAAAGCTGCTGGTATCTTAGTACCTACCCCCCAGTTTGCGAGCAGTCGGGCAAGTTGGGAGGATGGGTGACTGTGCAACATAGATGCGCCATTTTTATTTTTTTTTTTCAGCTTGGAGCTGATTGGTTTGTGTAATCTGTCCATGAGTAGTATGCTGCTTTTGTTTGGTGAGCTTGGCGGGACAGTAAGAGATGTCATGACTGTATATCCGTGAATTTTTGTTTCTTAATCATAACTCATTTTTATTTCAAACAAAGCAACTTGTAAGAAATTGTAGTAAACCTTGCTGACTCACAAAGTTTTGACTCTGCTGTGCAATGTTGTGAGGAAGTCTTCAAGTCCCTCATTAGTGTGACACGACATCACACAAACAGGAGGAAGCCCAGAGATACACTCAAACTTCCTTTTCAGCATTTGTCGCTGTTGCTCAGGCAGCAAGTCCACCTTATTCAGGACCAGAAGGAACCTGTCACATGCTAATGCTGTTATTAAAAAAAGTAAATACATATCATCATTTTTACTAAGTCTAGAATGACTTGAACATGTCATCTGGTGTCTAGAACATCATCTGGGTAGGTACCTGTGCGATTCTGTTCCTCAGTGAGCAGGACATTTCTGAGGTAGTCCTGAAGGAAGTCTTGAGCTTGCTTAATTTCAGTGGGGAGATGAGAACAGTCCACAACCACCAGAGTCAAATCAGCTTGCTCAACTCTAGAGAAAAGATATACATCAACAATTCAAATGGATTTACATATCAACTGCCTTTCCAAGCTGCTATTAGGCGAGCTGCAGGCTACAAAACAGACACCAGCCAATCATAGAACATCAGAAATAATTAAAGGAAAATATAGCTTTCATTGAAACTTATTGCTATGTAATACCCTTTAGCCAGTTAGCAAAGTATATTGAAATTCAGTATACTGAAATTCCAGCTCTTTTCAACACAGCATAATTAATAAAAAAGTATTTTACAGAAATTAAATTTTGAATTTTGAACTGGATTTTGAAACCTGACTTTGTTTTCGGTTGAAAAAATAGGACGCTCTCAGTCCCACACAGATGAACATTTATTTAATTAGGTGCCTGTCAATAACTGCCTTGAGGTCATGTGGTTCATTCATAATTCATATCAATCAGTAATTTCCATTGGGAAAAAAATAGGTAGGAACAATGTCATGTTGCTAATTTAGCAATGGCCAGCACGAACTTTGGTGCACATCCAGCCCATGAGAGGAGCTAGTAGCTGCAGCGGATGCTTGTACTTACCACCTCCTTCCTGTAGTGACCCAGGTCACAACTGTCTGACCTGCGTCATGCACACAAAGTTCTCTATACAACACACACTGCACACCCTTCCTATACAGCAGCTCACCACTTAAACAAATTGTTAAAAATTGCACTGAACAGGATTGATACACCTAAACTCCCAAGAACACACAATATTGAAAAGCACTTCGCATCTGCCTTTTCTTGCCAAGCATTTCACTACTGGTTACCTGATTGAGCAGGAGACTAATATACTTGAAACAATGATTTTTTGTGTGTGTGTTATTCGTCAAGCTTATAGGCATAAACAAGCAGCCCTCACTCTACAGAGGCTATAAGTTACACACTAATGTAATCTTACATACATTCTTACAAAAATAATGGTGTGTTATTTATCAGCTGATATGTTGGCAGTAAAATCAGGTAGAATAGAGCTAAATTGGGATTTTTTGAGGAATACATAAGTGATTAAAACCTACCAGTACTTTATGGTAATTAATTTAAAGCAATATAAATTGGGATTTCATGTTAAAATAATCACTGATTATTATTGTTATCATTATTAATATCAATTCTACGTATCAGCTGTTAGTCAGCCATTGCCATTCTGATTGTTTTTTTTTACCAATTTCCTATGTGATCAAAAATATCTCGTGTCATTCCTCCATCTGTCTGCCTGTCTGTAGTGGCCTCTTAGTACAGGACAAAGCAGTGATGACGGGTTTAACAAGCACTATTTTTTTCCCAGCGTAAACAGGGGAAGTGGCTGTCAGTAAACGTCCCTCAATATGTCCATTATCAACATCACGGATGAGGTGTTGTAAATACATCAAGGTAAGGTACCTCTTCATCATGCAACCAACCTCCTGGGAGTGTTTTTCTATGTATTTATATCCACTGCGGAGTATTAAGACACATTCTGTTTGTTACAGAGGCTTTAGTATAGGTTGATGGCTTATTTCTTCCTTCCTTTGTTTTCAGACACATCCGACATTGGTTACACAGCTAATGCATGTCACCAAATATGGGCAAAAGGCCATTATGTGAGCTGTAATGTAAACACCGTAGTACCTTTCACGAGCTCTACGGACCCCCTCTTTCTCCACCAGGTCCCAACTGTCTCTGAGGCCTGCTGTGTCACTCAAGAGAACAGGAAAGCCACCGATGTCCAGAGCCGTCTCCACCACATCTCTGGTGGTTCCGGCAATGGGAGACACAATGGCTGCAGGTCTCTGGCCTGGATTTGAAGATGTCAGAATAAAGCACATGGTATTTATCATTTATCATAATCGTTTTCAGAGTTGGAAGCCCTCCAGACAGACACTTTTTTTCTTATCTTTTTTTTTTTTTTTTTACAAAAGACTGGCATTAGTTGTTTTGTTTTTTAATTGTAATGTTTGTTTATATCAAAATGATTTGTTTTTAATATTTTAAAAGGCTAACAACTGGAAATTACTAAAAGATCAGAATAAATGAATTTTGCTTTAATGGAGGTATTCAGACTTTTTGGTCTATCGGCATGCCACATTTTGACTTGAATTTCATGTATTTCACTAGCTCCTGAAGCTTTTGGAGCAGCCTCTACTGCCTAGTTTGCTGCACGTGATGTTTCAGACTCAGTGGTAGTCATTTGTATACAGTGTAAATAATGTATGTATATACAGTAAATAGATTAGATACAGTATACACTTTTATCACAGAAACGCTTTCATCACTAATGGCTGTACTGTATCTATCAAACGACTATCGGTAATCAGAACAGCAAACTATAACATCTTTTGACAAATGCAGCTATTATTCTAATAGGAAGTTGTGGGGAGACTGTACGAGTCACCACTCAGGATAGTTTATTTAATGTTATTCTAAATGCTTTCAGGATACAATATGCCAAACAAATACTTCCTTAGTCTAAAATCGACACGTGTTTGGTTATCTTGACACAACATGGGAAACGTCATGACATTACAAACCTGGAAATGACAAGAATCAACTTAAATGAATTTACAGTATGTTAAAATATTATTTTTTTTATATAAATTTATGTTTTAAATAAATAATGGATTCAAGCAGATAAATCTACCAATTATGGCAGCGTCACTAAGCAGTTACCACACTAAAATATTGGGAAATTCAACATTTTGACTCAAGAAATTATAATATTATTATTTATAATTATATTATTATAATTATAAAGTATACTAAACATACTGAAACAACATTTCTTTTAACTGCTTATTATTGTTTACAGTATTTTAAGTCCAATTATATATTATGACTATAACAATTCTTCTTTTCCTTTCGGCTTTTTCCTTCAGGGGTTGCCACAGCGAATCAGTTGCCTCCATCTAAGCCTGTCCTCTGTATCCTCTGCTCTCAAACCAACTACCTTCATGTCCTCTTTAACTACATCCATAAACCTCCTCTTTGGTCCTTCTCTGGACCTTCCTGGCATTTGGAAACGCAGCATCCTTCTGCCGATATACTCACTATGTATCCTCTGGAAATGTCCAAACCATCTCAGTCTGGCCTCTCTGACTTTCTCTCCAAAGCCTCTAACGTGCTGTCCCTCTGATGTACTCATTCCTGATTCTATCCATCCTGGTCACTCCCAAAGAGAACCTCAGCATCTTCATCTCTGCCACCTCCAGCTCTGCCTGCTGTCTTTTCCTCAGTGGCACTGTCTCCAGACCAAACAACATCGCTAGTCCCACCAGTTTTATAAACTTTTACTTTCATTTTAGCTAAAACTCTTCTTTCACACATCACACCTGACACTTTTCTCCACCCGTTCCAGCCTGCCTGCACACGCTTCAGCACTTCTTTTCCACACCGTCCATTGCTCTGGACTGTTGACCCTAAATACTTAAAACTCCTCCACCTTCTTGGTCTCTTCTCCCTGTAACCTTCTCTTCCTTTTTCAACTTCCACCATGTCATCCTCTGCTCTGCCTTTGCCGTCTTTGTCTTCCTCACCACCAGAGTCATCCTACACACTACCATCCTATGCTGTCTGGCTACACTCTCAACTACCACTACTTTGCAGTCACTGATCTCCTTCAGATTACACCGTCTACACAAGATGTAGTCTACCTGTGTACTCCTACCTCCACTCTTGTAGGTCACCATATGTTCCTGCTTCTTCTGGAAGAAAGTATTCACAACAGCCATTTCCATTCTTTTTGCAAAGTCAACCACCATCTGTCCATCTGCCTTCCTCTCCTGGATACCAAACTTGCCCATCACCTCTGTTTTCTGCACCAACGTGTCCATTGAAGTCTGCACCAATGACAACTCTCTCACTTCTAGGGATGCTCTGCATCATTTCATCAAGGTCCACCCAAAAGTTTTCCTTCTCCTCCAGCTCACATCCTACCTGTGGCGCTTACCCACTAACAACATTGATTATCACACCTTTAATTCCTAGCTACAGGCTCATCACTCTATCTGACACTCTTATTACCTCCAGGACGTTCCTAACAAACTCCTCCTTCACGATAACTCCTACTCCAATTCCCTTCCTATCTACACCATGATAGAATAACTTGAACCCTGCTCCTAAACTTCTAGCTTTGCTCCCTTTCCACCTGGTCTCCTGATGGAAGACATATATTTGAGTCGCATGTATGATTTGGCCAAAGTTTTTTACGTCAGATGCCGTTCCTTACACAGCCCTATGTGTTTATCCGGGCTTGGGACCGGCACAAGAAGACTTTGGCTTGTGCCCCCTTGCAGCTACATTATTATGACTATAACAACTATACTCCAGTAATTCTACTACTATACCGGCTAAAAAGAGCATTTGTTTCTTTTTGGGCCCCAGGGCCCCAGGTTTTTCGTCCCCTAAACAGCCTGCAAATAACACTGCAACCAAAAGACTTATTGTAGTGTAATCTAAGTGTATTTAAAATCATTTTTGTGTTTGCTAAATAGTCCATGGTTGTCTTACAGAGCGTGTTGAGGAGACTGCTTTTCCCTGCGTTTGTGGCTCCGGCGATGACCACCTGCACACCGCTACGTAGCCGCTCACCCCGCCTCTCATCCCTTAGGTGTCGCACCATCTCGGTTTGCAGATCACGCACCATTCCATCCGCTGCAAACACAGGAACGGGACATGACGTAGGTATGGTGCTCAACTTCACCTTCTTGTCTTTGTTAAAGGAATTTCTGTACTTTGAAGGAAAGACTTCCGCTGTCTGACACTATTTGTCTAGACAAAACTGGGTCAAGGTCTTTTTTCAAATGTGCTAAAAACTTAAAATGCATAAATAAAGCACTTTAAATGATCTCGATTATGCAGATTATTACAAAATCTAAATATTGCTTCAAACTAGAACCATAAACAATAATAGTTCAATATGTACAGTACACTTTGTCCACATCCGTTGGGGCATATTTGCGTGTGGTTGAGGAAGGACAATGTGCCAGCTAGTCCTGCTATTTTTAAACACGAGTCTATTATTATTTGCACCTCTGAGGCGTGAGCCCACATTCCGTGCCACCAAAACATACAACAGTTCCCAGGCTATATTGTGTTGAAACTTAACAACTTCTGAGGGCTCGAAAAAATTCTGCCAATGCCAGACAGCAGGCGACAGACTCTAGGGAGGCATTCCTCACTCACTAACGGGCTCACATGGGAAACCAGTCGAGAGAGAGACAGAGAGACAGAGAGAGCGGCGGTAATGCTGACAGTACTATTCCTGAGCCACTGAGCACAGTGGCAGCACTGGCAGGCTGGCTTTGGAGACAAGACAAACGCTTCCACTGTCCCACTGTTCTTTCTCTTCACGCTTTCTAAAAGGACACTAGTTTTTGAACAATTTGATGTCTATGGCTTCTCCCTGCGGCGCAGCAAAAGCACACGATGGTCAGTTAATTATCCAAACAGGAAAGACAGGCTGACTCTTCTCTCCTTTGGGAGTAACGGAGCCCTGGCACCCCTGCACATTCCTCTGAAGGCCGGGGAGGACTGTTTTTTTTGTTTTTTGTTTTTAAGTGTATGCATATTGTACCTTGGGTTAAGACTCCATCCTCAATAAGCTCATCTTCACTGAAGTCTATGAAGGCCTCCACATGGGCAAGAGACTAAGACAGAAGAGGAGACAAGCATCACTAAACATCTGTGGAATTCTCCCACCATACAGGAGAGCTTGAACATGGTCAAGTCTGTCCTAAATCTTTCTTAAATCTAAATAAAGAGCAGTAAGTGTTATAATTAATAAATGTCATCAAATTAATTAAACACTGACCAATTCCAATGAAGTCGGGATACTGTGTAAAATGCAATGCATTGATTTGCAAAACCTTTTCAACCTACATGTCATATTGTCATGTTCTGTATTTTGACCTGCACAGTTCGTCTCTACGTCTACAAATGCTAGCTAAAACTACCACGCAAAGCAAAAGCCATATATCAATAACAGTCAGAAGCACCAATGGCTTCTCTGGGCCCGAGATCATATGAGATGAGCTGACGCAATGTGGAAAAATGTGCTGTGGTCTGACAAGTCCATATCGCAAATTGTTTTGGGGGGTCACAAATGCCGTGTACTCCGGCCAATGAGGAAAAGGACCATCCAGATTATTATCAGTGCAAAGTTCAAAAGCAGTGCTACTGTGATGGGTTCACTTTTGTGAAACCAGCAAAAAATATTATTCTTCTTCTAAAAAAAAAAAAAAGGGTCTGTCTCCCCTGTTCAGTTTTGATAGACTGTGAATGAGGCAAGATTTTAACAAAAGGTTTTTAATATTATTGCAATTTGTAGTGGTTTTGTGCTGCCAATATATTTAATTTTAAATACTTATTTAAACTAAATAAGGATGTTAAATGAATACCTCAACCAAATCTCAGCGTTATTATTATCATAGTTATCATAGTAGACAGAATTTTCATGTACTACTATACTCTTTAATTGGATTCTAATATTTATATATAAGCACTACTACAGTGCATGGTATAAAGAAAAAGTCAATAATCTTCCAAATATAGATGTCCTTCTCCTAGGGCAAAAAATAAATAAAATCAACAGTAATGAGTGTCTGACACATACATAGCATAAATTTGATTTATAATGGAAACCAAAACATTAAATTGAACAGCTTCCAATGTGTTTTGGAAGCGGAATCCAGCTTTAGGAAAGCCTCTGTACTTCCACCACACCACAAATCATCATGATTGACATTGCGGAACACACACAATAGTAGTATAGCTGAAGAAAAACAGGAAGCCGCAGATTCTCATACTCCGATCCATGCACACATGCGATAATAGTTAAAAAAGTTGCATTGTTTTTTTTAACAGAGTTTCACGCAAAGCTTCACAGTTCAAACAAACGGTGTTATTCTAATGTTACTATATTATTCTCACTTTCCCAGAAGAAATGTAAAGAGAAACATCTCAGGAAGTTTCTCAAGGAAAAACACCTGGAACAGTTGCTCCCCACTGGTGCAACACGGGATCACTTGGCTGGTGTCCATAAAGTTCTGGCTTCACACAAATGCAGTCACATGATGTGAAAAGATAACATAATGTGTTTCTCAGAAGTAGTTTTGAACCAGCTAAACATCTGTCAGCATGGTCCATCAACATTGGGGCACACACACACACACACACACACACGCACACACACACACACACACACACACACACACACACACACACACACACACACACACACACACTTTAATTCACTACACAATGAAGAATAGACACAGTAGACCAAATTTCTCTCAGGATACTCAATTACCGGTAGATTCAACTGCTTGTTCTCACAAATATCTCATCAGTTAATCACATGGTTGCAAATCAAAGCATTAAGGCATGGTCAAGATAGATTACTACTTGTTGGAGATTTCACATGAGCACCAGAATGGCCAGAAATGTGATTTAATTATTTTTTTAATGTATTATATGAGACAGATTTAACATTTTCCACAATTTAAACCAGTTCCCTATTGTATAAAAAAATTACATTACACTTAACATCCACACCATCAACACATTGTTTACTTTACTGTAGGGGCAATGACCTGTAAAATACCCAAATTATGACAACTCCCATACATATATTATTGGAAATAAGCAGCTAATTAAGTATTTACTTGGTTGTGTAATTTCACACACACACCCGACGGGTGGGAAACCAATTCAGAAATCCAGTATTTTTTCCCCAAGCAATTAAAAGAAATAAACATCTATCGTCCATAAGTCCCCTATTATTGTACTTATCACCAGACAAGAGTGTTGTTTATCTGGTGGAATTTTAACACACAATCATCTAGTTTACAAATTATGTCAGAAAAGAGAAAATGTCCATGTAAGTAGCAGCTCATTGTGTTAAACAATATCTTGGTGATAACAGAGGCCAAAGGGGAATGACCAGAATGGTTTGAGGTGATATAAGGTTAACTAACTCAAGTCCCAACTGAGGAAGCTGCCTGACATGAAAAGTTTCCATTGTTGCTGCGGTAGGCTCATGATTTGGCAAAAACAACACAAAGAAACGTGGATTCTGACATAGACAAGCAGTTCCGGCTGGTGGTAAAATGGTTTGGGGTATACTTTGTATTTTACTGACCACATTCATCCTTTCTGAACACCGTAAAGTAGGCTATATCCCCCCCACTTAGGTGGGTGTGACAATCAGTGGTACTTTAACTTTATACCATGTTGTGATGGCTACTTCCACAAGAATAATGCATCAAGCAACCAAACTTAAACTGTCTCAAAAATCATTTCACTACACTCAAAGGACTCCATTGTCACCTGTTCTATGTTCAAAAGAATTCACGTCAAAAGTATGGAACCAGCAAATCTACAGCTAATGAGTGACGTCAGCATGGGGAAAAAAAACACAGGGGAAAGCCAACACTTTGTTGCCATGAAGAAAAAAGACATGACAGTTCCTAATATTTATGATCAAGGTATACAATAAATTGACTGGTGAAAGCATGTCTAACAATCACTATGCAATAGAGATTTGGAGAAGGTGAGGTGGGTAAAACCAACATACCCGTTTCAGGTTGTGACTCCAGCCCTGATAGAGATGGCCGAGTTCTCCTGACATTTGTCTTAGCGCCTGTCTTCTCTGGGCCTCAGTCTCAGCATGGATAAGATCCCCGAGCCCCTCCACCTTCAAGGAGCATGACAACAGACAGTGAACCAGTGAAAATATAGACTTTAACCACACTGTCAAGCACAATCTTTGTAGTCATCATCAATGCTTACTGTAGGCATTGTACCATAAAAGACTGATCGTTTCTCAGGCCTTACTTACATGATGCTTTTTACTTGCATTTTGCCTAAGTGAAATGTTCATTACATTGCTGTGATTTAAAGGCATTAGAAATTGAGCATTGTACAGTTGTACTGGAATGTGAAAAACACTGGAGTTGTGTAGTAAGTAAATAGCAAAGGAGCATGACAGGGAATGCTGATATTACAGCATTCGATATGACCAACAAGAAAAAGAAAAAACAACCAACACACACTTCTATGGGATGATGAGGTAAATGCTTGGTACTAAGATGCCTTGTGTGTTGTGTTCTGTTAAGACCCTGTAAAGTGAATTCAGAGATTTGTTTCTAAATGTGTATGAAGATAATTGCTAAACATGTGCAAATACTAAGCATTGCGTAATACTCAAATGTGGGGATATAGTGTTAAATTGGTTTTAATCATTTTTTTTCTCCTTATTTTTAAGTCCAATTTGACAGGATCGGTGGTTTGCGCTGGTGTGATTTAAACGCATTTAGCTGACACGCCCACACGGTTTGAGAGCGCGAAGAACAGATTGATTGTGCACAGTTGTGAAGCCTCATTTCAATCAATTCATTCAAATTTGGCAGGGTTGTTGACAACACTCATGTTTATGGTGTGTCAATTTAGAAGACATTTATTTTCACTTTACAGGGACTTTACAGAAAATGACATGAACCAGAGAAAACATACAATATAACAAAGGTACATACTGGGCTGGATATGAGTCGTGCTTAAAATAAATCAAATGGTCTTGAGTGACTGTAAAATACCCCCAAAAATATGCTGTAAGATGATTTACTATTTTCAACCTACCTCTGTCAGGCCAAGTTTCCCTGCTTGAAAGGCTCTTCGCGTGAACTCCCCAGACTCAGCAGGCCTCATGCCAGGCACACTTCCTGAGAAACAAACACATAACCAAACACAGCATGCAAACATGATAAAATAATATTAATGTATGCACTTTGCGCACAATATACCCACACACCATTGCACGTAGGCACCCACATAAAACATTAACAATGACAAAATACAGGGTCACAGGTCAAGAATGGTTCCTTGAAGTTACTCTGAAACAACAGTTTCCGCAATTATAAGTACTATCAAAGAAGAGCAACAATGTCCAACTAATTCTATAGCCTTTAAATACTGCAAAATATTACATATTGCATGTTTTCTCATCTTTCAAATTAGTTTATTTTTGTTTAAAACCTATAGCACCTTGTAAAAAGCACAGCAATGTTGGTTTGTTTTTTAATCCTGTCTATAGACCATTCTTCAAATTGACGCAACGCTGCTCTCTAAAGGCACAAAGAAGCAAGTGCAATCAAGCATTTCCTTTTTTGTGGTAAGTTGCTTTGCTTGTCAAACTTGAGGATGCAATGCAACATGACTGTACAACATCATATGATTAATTGTGTGTATGTCGTGCTACAACAATGCATCCATTTATTCAAATTCTACGAAACAAAAAAAAGAGCGTAAATAGAGCATAGGTGTCAAACTCCGGTCCTCGGGGGCTGGAGTATTGTAGGTGTTGGATGTCTCTTTTCTCCAACACAGCTGATATATGATCAGCTCATCAGCAAGTTCTGCATAAGCCTGATAACAATCCTGCTGATTGGAATCAGCTTGTGTTGGAAGCGGGAAACCTCCAAAACCTGCAGGGCTGCAGCCCCCGAGGACCGGAGTTTGACACCTATGAAATAGAGAGTTACCGAGAGCCTGAAGGACAGCAGCAGTAACAGCAGGACCTCCGTGGATATGGAACTCAACACTGTCCTCTCCTGTGAAACTGTGAGGGGCTGGTAACATTTAAAAAAAGACACCATAGTAAGAGACTAAATATAAATGTCTGATTTCCCAAATGAGGGAGCAACATTCATCCATATTCTTTGGCACTTTTCCTCATTAGGGTCACATATGATATGAAGGACCAGCAACATATCCTAGCTGACTTTGGGCAAGAGGCAAACTACACCCTGGACTGGTCGCCAGCCATCACTGGGCACAAATAAACAATCATTGACACCTATGGACAATTTACAAATTCTTCAAATATGCATGCGTTTGGGATCTAGGAGGAACCCATATGTCTGAATGTGAGCGTGAATTGTTTGTCAGTATGCACCCTGTGATTGATTGGTGACTGACGAGTGCTAACCAGTCCAAGGTTTACCCCAACTGTCTCCCAAAATCAGCTGTTATAGGCATGATCCTAATGACTCCAAGCACTATAGAAAATAAAGGGATATATCTTATTTGATAGCATTTGTACAAAGGGAGAAATAATACAATGAGGAATCAAAATCAGATGTGTGAGTAATGTAAGTGTTTTAAACACCTGGGAACCAAAGGACAAGCCCACGGTCCAGCACCTCTTTTGACTGGGGATGTGTGATGCTCCTTAACAATGCACTGCGAGGCACAGGCAGTTTGCGTGTGAGGCCCGCCATATACCTGAGGGCTGTAGCGGATGCAGGGCCACTGATCCGTACCACAGCAACCCCACACTTGCCATGGCCTGATGATAATGCAAAGATAGTTTCAGCATCAATCAGTGCAGGAGGGACTCCATCGAAGGAGCTCAGGTGCCTGAAGAGTGGAGTCCATCTGATAAATAGGGATAATAGATACACTGTATTGTATTCAGTCCATATGATAAATGAGAGACCTAACATATTAAATTGTAGATTATTAATATGTCGAATTGTCAATAAACCCGTTACAATTAATTTGGGGAGGACTAAATTGCTGGCAAACTGTACCAGTAATTATTTAATTTTAATTTACCTTAATTCAAAGTAAAGATAAATATATAAAATGGCTGTACTTGTAATACTCACTAGCACTTAAAAGTTTATTTATGTGTTGCTTTTTTCTACGTTTACACGACGGAAGGGGGGTATAAACATCACGTTATGACGCCATAACATGTTTTAGCTTCCTCTGTGATAACAGTCAACAAACGAAAAGGAACTACAAACCTTGTCCTAAAGATGTGGACTGTGGCTGTCCTTATTCCGTGATGCGCAGACGATAGCATCGTGATTAAAGTAACACAGTGCAGTAACTTTCTGCTTCCCGTAGAACTTATTCCATGACTGTAAAACGACGGTGGTCGAACATATATCATGTATGGAAATGACAAACTCTATGCTCATTTTGACCCATTATGTTTACACATGCATAGTGAAGGTTGCAGCTTCCTTGCTGATTTTGATTGGTTAATTTCCTTGAATAGTGGAAGTCATGAAGTTCAATTCGTTTAAAAACCTGTCAGTTTACAAACGTCCCGCCTACTGTACGTCTTTAAATTCATTCCGGACTACTCGAGGAGTGCGCGTTGTGAGCCAATCAGAAGTAATGTCGTCACAGAGCGGCCATCTTGGGACAGAGCCGCTGCTGAACTTCTCAACCGATTTGAATTTTTATTGTTCGATATAACACAAGAGATGACATAAACAACGATGCCGAGTTTTTTTTAATCTGTTTAAAAATTATTCTATACCTTTTTAAAATCCAGCCTGAATCATGTCCAATCATATCATATCCAATCCTTACCACCAACTACAGCAAGCGCACCCGAGCAGTCTTCTGTCCTAAGATGGCCGACCAGTGATGATACACCGGCTCCGCCTTGAACCATCGAGTGTTTTTATAAATATCTTTGGACTTTCCAATTGTTTTTAACCTGATTTTGTTGTTCAATCTGAACCATTACATTTTATATGAAATAACAGGTGTGGGTTTATCAATTCAATGCATTGTTCTTTTCTTTTTCTTTTTCTTTTTTTTAATCAATTGTGTATTAAAAACTTAATTAAATATAGTTTTTGGTCAATTTATGTAGGTGCAAAACTAAGTGAACCCTGAGCTGCATTGTTTAAAACAAGCAGTCAAGTAGGTTTAGGTAGGACAAATTGGTAGCTAAACTATCCGCTGAAATGGACCAATGAAATGAGAGGTTTAGCAAAGAAATTGTGCATCACTGACTGAAACAGAGACAAAACCACGTCACTTTAGTCTTACGTCTTACCCAGGTGAACCCATACAGGTCAGTCATGCTGAGAGGAAGAGAAATCTCAGGGGACCTCAGGAAGTGGGTAGTGACAGCACATCTGTCTGAGGAAAGCTATAAAGAAATCTAAAAAAAAAAAAAAAAGAGCTTCATCATTCCACTGTGAAGCAGATCATCTGCAACTAGAGAACACTGAAAATTACTACAATCCTGCCTAGAAGTGCATGACCTTCTAAAATATCAGCAAGAACCACAAAAAAAAGATAATTCAGGTAAAAAGCCAACTCGCACATCACATCAAGGGATTTGTAGACCTCTTTTGTTGCATCTGAGACACATGTGCATGCTTCCACAATCAGAAGAAAAGTAAATCGACAAGGCTTTCATGGAAGGCTTGCTAGGTAGAAGACTCTGCTCACAAAAAAAGATCAATGCTGTCCATCTCAACTTTGACTAGTGGACTTGCAGGGTGGTGGTGCCTCAATTGGTAGAAGCAGGTCATCCAATGACAATAGGTCCGCACTTTGAATCCCAACTCTGACTATCCGCTGTTGAAGAAAAAAAAAAAGACAACATTCCACATGCCCACAGGTGAGGGACATATAGCAGAGACTCTAAAGAAAAAAAGTCACTCTTAAGAGTCAAACAAGGGTTGGGCCTAGGGCTTGCATGTAGGCTGTACTATAAAACACTGCATCCAGGGAATACACTGTGTACATACCAAAGATTATGACCTAAAATCCAGAAGTAATCTTCACCTTGCATCTCAAAATAATTTATAGCCAGCTGCCCTTTGTGTGTAAAGAGTATGGCAGCTTTTACCCAACAGCTGTTGAAGTGGACAAACATCCTCATCTTCAACCACTATTATAATGTTACACAAACATTGGAATAGAACATAGTGTAACATCAGCTGACTGCCACGTAGCCCCCAATACTGTTTGTTTTAAAGCATAGTCTATATGTTTACATAAGGTGTCAACTTGCCACTTTTTTATTTGTTAGGTTGTTTGTTAGGCTGTTTGAACAAACATGACAAAACACTCCATCCTGTACGTATCATGAACAGGTATTTCAAGTTCATAAAAAAAAAAATACTTGATGCCATACATGACAAATATTAAGGTTTAAAGTTAATACATATGTAAATAATTTTAAAGAAAAATAGTTTTTGGGAATTTTCACTGTGGTTTTTAATGATCAACATGCATACAGAAGAGTTGCTGGAAATCTTGAGAGGTTTTAATCATATGTGTCTTCAACAGAATAAACAAATGAATGTTTCCAATTCACAAGTATTGATTGCCTTTATCAAGACAATGATGCTTGACTTTGATTGACACTTTTATAGAGGTATCAATTTAATAATATGTTTATTAATGTGGTTGTAGTTTGAAATGGTGTGTATTGCACCGATAGAGTTCTTTGTTATTTACAATCTTCATTCATTTCTTTTCTTGTATATATATATTTCCCCCCCTACCAACTATAGCAGTTAATTCTACCAAACATAACACAATGTATTTCATCTTTTGGATATTTTGTCAAAGATCAATTACTAAAGAACTGATGAGTTGTATAATAAGAGAAGCATGCTAAGAAATTGGTAACAATAAAGACTTTATCAACGTGTACTTGACTATAATAACGAAGTAAATTTTTTATTAATTTAATTGTAAGGGATCATGTACAGAACACATTAAACTCAAGAGAACAGATGCTCTGTGCAAGATAACAGCATTGTAGTTAATTTATAGATGCCGTCCCTTTGACGAGTAACAGAAAATTAAGAATACAGTAGAAAAGACAAGTTCACAGAAATAAGTAACGGTAAACTGTAGTCTTCCCTCACTTCGCGAGTGATACGTTCTACGTTCCGTTGCGATTTGCCAAAATATAACCTCTAAAGGCCACATAACATGTAGGACGTTATATCGGCCCATCACCACGATGAATGCTTCCACATTTTCAATAGGCTAAGTACTTTACGAGGCGAAGCCTAAAAAAATACACTGACTGAGTAGACTCTCAGTCCGTGTATTTTTCGCGGCTTTGCTTCATAAAGTACTCGCCGAAAATACAGAAGCACTCGCCAAAGGGTGGTTTTCCGTCAATGACGGCCCAATGTAACGGTTATCAATTTTAACCCTACACCTCTTTTGAAGAGAACATTTTAAGCATGTTAATGTTGACCACACTATCCTCTGTGAGTGAAAACTAATGAATGGGCCCAAACTCATTTTGTCTGTCAGTGTTTCCCAGGGATAAGCAAGGAGGAAAGGAGGACAAAGAAAATGGCGCTGACTTATCTCTCAAACTGGAGACGTGCAGGTGCAAAGCGGAGTTAATCTAACACTCTGTGGAGTTGATCTAACTCTAGGGGGATCACCTCTGTGAATAACACCTACTCTGGATGTCATTTAACTCTGAAAAGATTAAAATCACACTATGGGAGTTGAAATGGACTCCCACAAATGTAACTGCAATTTTGACTCTCCAAGTTTTGATGTGTATTTAGTCTATGACCTTTGATTTCTCATTGGGAGCTAATGCCTATTTTTCCAGACATTAGACTACGTGGTGAATTGTCTGTCCTCAAGGTGTGTGTGGCCCAGCCCCCTGTCGCCCCCTACCCTCCCCCAGCTTATTTTGTCCCGCCCCTGTTGTCATCGCGGGGTAGCTCTCGATCGAACCACGCATCCTGTTCCACAGTCCCACCGCTGCACCATCACAGACAACCTTCACGTCACTTTCACACTCTTTGAACCCCGAAACTCCACCGCCGCGCCGTTCCCATGCTCTGCCCTCACCCTGAGATGCGACAGCCCTGCTCGAGCGCCAGGAGAATTCCCACAGCACGCGTCGCTCCTCGCGGATAGAGAGCATGCCCGACGCGGGGACGCAAGGAGCCGCAGCGTCGGTGGCGGCCGCTGCCGGCGGCGGCGGCGGTGCGACAGCGGCCGGCGACGGACCCGAGAGCGGCCGCCACCGTCACCGAACGCAGCAGGCAGATGCAGAGAGGCCAGAGACAGCTGCTAACCCGTCGCAAAGCTCTAGCTCTGGTGTATTGGGTGAGTGTGGCCGGCCGGGACGATGGGAGTGTTGCGGGCAGGTGGATTGTGGGATGGCTGGAAACGAGACGAGCCTCAGAAACCTCGAGGCACCCTTCTTTTGTCTGCACCGTGCTGCCTAAAATTAGCACCAGATTGTACTAGACGTCTGTAAAACAATGACTTTCACCTGTTCTTGTCGCTGCTGACTGTTTATGTCCCCCTACTCGTATGGAAAATGGCCATGTGTGAACAGTACAGTAGTCAGCTTTTGACCTTCCAGAGTAGACTATGTTGTTTATTGTGGTGGATCACACAAGAATTGATGTACTTCCACTGCATTTATGGGCTTGGAAACCGTCCATGGGATGGATCACTTGGGTTTTATTTAAAAAGGAATTTGGTTCTACGTGGTAATTTAAGCTCTTCTCTCCCTCTTGGTAATCAAATGTTTAGCAACTTCAGTATGTCATCCAGGGATTTCTCAGCTATGCATTGACTGGCTGTGGCTGTGTCTACTTAATTGTTATTGCCTCAGTGCTAGTTTGT
Organism: Vanacampus margaritifer; assembly: GCF_051991255.1. NCBI lineage: Eukaryota > Metazoa > Chordata > Actinopteri > Syngnathiformes > Syngnathidae > Vanacampus > Vanacampus margaritifer. The sequence continues at coordinate 6,438,343 of NC_135444.1, forward strand.
ATGTTGGTTAGCAAAAGTACTGTATGTTTAGATTTTAACGCTACATTTACTTTGTGTGTTTTATAGGGTTGTGAATTGCCTAGTACCTGGCGATTCGATTCGTATCACGATTCATAGGTCACGATTCGATTCGATACAGATTAATCCTGATACGAATCTATAAATTGATTATTGCGATCATTTTTAAACTTAAATTTAGAAAATACTAATCAGTAAACTTGTACATGTACACTGTAAGATTTGTATGAAAATGTATTTATTCATCTGAAAATTCAGGCTTGTAACTGAGCCACTGCATTTAACAAACAGGTTGCAGTCTGTTTCATGTCTGAACAGTACTGAAATAAAATATTAAGGCTTAATGTTCCATTAATATAACATTCTTCCATGCTTAATGTGTGAATCCTAACCCTAAGTAAGACGTTTTGTTGAATATTCCAATTAAAAAATATATGTTTAAAAATAGTTTCGGCCGCATATCGAATCGATTCAAGAATTGCGCGCTGTAATATCGCAATATATTGCCGAGTCGATTTTTTCTAACACCCCTAGTGTTTTATAATCCTTATCACATTAAAATAGATTTGTCTAATTTGGCATTGCCGTGTCAAGTCTCCTCAATGACACTATGAAAGCACCTGACCATAGCAATCTTTGTAACAATAGCACATGATTTTCCAAATAGACCAATATTAGACAGGGTCTAGTTTCAGCTATGGAGCCAGGTTTGTTTCCTGTGTGAGGGCTGCAACCTGCAAGTGCTGCTGCAGAGTGATGCAATGGGCTGTGAGTGCCTGTTGGAGGTAACCTGAGAAGATTGCTGCTGACTGAAAGAGTAGACTGATGTCATCAGGTTGAGGTGGCGGCACCCAGTAGTTTCCAGTATACAGTAGTGCCAAGCTGACCTGAATCCCACACATAGTTTAATATGTGGAGGTCAAATGTACACAAAATAATTAAAAAGGTGTTAAAGTTATCTCAGTGGTGTATCTTATAGGCAGGCTGAGAGGGCTAATTGAAGTGTGTATATGTTTTCTTTTTTCCTAGTTAAGTTCCTTCTTATTTTGTCCATAGATAACATCCCATCTGTCTCCTAAATTGTTGGTTTGACTGCCATCAACGTGCATGGTCGAAATGTGTGCGCACTGCACAAAGAGAAGCTTTCAAAGACACTTGAAACTTAATGAATGAATGTGCAATGCCAATTCTGATGCCCTTGTATCGATACGTGTATTGTATTTTTTATTTTTATTTTTTTTCTGGAGATATGTTTTTCTTATTTTTTTTATTGAGAGCTCAGTATTGTTCATTCGGTAATTTTACCGATTCAACATGTCATCATCATTGCTCTCTCTCTCTTTTTTTACAATTTTTATTTTTTTTTACAATTTTTATTTTGTATGTGTGTGTGTGTGTGCGTGCGTGTGAGTGTGTACTCATTAGTTCACCTAAAACCTATTAAAAATCCCATACCGTTTACCTAAACCGAATACTTTAGAATCCAGCTAAAGTCCTGAGGTTGTCAGGAGACCCGAGGAAGGATCAAAGAAAATAAAGGAAAGTGAAATCCAGCACCGACCAGACATTACCTACTACCCACCGGGTTACCAACCAGAGTCTTTCACCAACCCCAGAAACGTCTATCATCGATACGTGTATTGTAAAGAGGGCTGCAATGATATATTCCTGTATCGATTTTTTTGAGCCTACGCCTAGTATTGAGAGTGATGGATACGGATTGCCATCATGATACAGTTTCTCATATCAGCCGTGACATGTCAGTACCGTCCAGGACTACCAAAGCCTGGTAATTTCTCCAATTGAGATTTTTGGGTGCTGCCTGCAAGGACTTTTCTCACTGAAAGCTTAGATCATCGCCTCTTTGCCTCCGCTTTGTTTTCCTAATCCCACCACAGTTGACTTGGATGGCTTTGAACCTGTATTCCTACTTTTGACACACAATCACCATTTTTCTTCCCTTCAAAGATTAATTAAGAGGCCATCATGAGAAAAAAAGCAACACAAAAATCTCAGCAATTAGTTGGGGTTTCCTCAGGGGCCACTGTTGTTAGAGAGAGTCTGTGTAGTGAAAATCAGGTCATGTCATTTGTGGATGTCCAATTAGCTATCTGAGATACAGTGAGATACATACAATTAACGAAGAGGTACAATTAGGTCATGTTTCAGATAGGAATTTGGATCTCTATTCATTCCTCTAAGTTAATTCCGGTGATGACCTTGTAGCTCATGCAGAGGATGCAGAGTTTGGGGTTTCAGCTTCTGTGGGGATGCCAGCTCAAAAGTTGTCACCTTTAGTGTTCATGATTTTTTTTGTGGTAAATTGGTAATTTAGCAAAACAATGTTAATATTTATTTATTTATGTTTTTAAGAAAAATATTTGTAGGACAGCCCGGTAACAATTTTTGTTTTAATAATTTGTGTTCTCGTCACAGATTTTGTTCATAACTTTTATGGACAGAACTTCTCGGTGCAGCCGAGGCGTTGAGGGGGTCCAGTTTGGTGGCCTCAACATTGCATCTCTGCTTTTTGCAGATGATGTGGTGCTGTTGGCTTCTTCAAGCCCTTGATCTCCAACTCTCGCTGGAGCGGTTCGCAGCCGAGTGTGAAGCGGTTGGGATGAAAGTCAGCACCTCCAAATCCGAGACCATGGTCCTCAGTCGGAAAATGGTAGAGTGCCCTCTCCGGGTCGGGCAAGAGATCCTGCCCCAAGTGGAGGAGTTCATGTATCTTGGGGTCTTGTTCACAAGTGAGGGTAGGTTGGAGCGGGAGATCGACAGGCGGATCGGTGCAGTGTCTGCAGTGATCCGTTGTGGTAAAGAAGTAGCTGAGCCGAAAGGCAAAGCTCTCGATTTACCGGTCGATCTACGTTCCTACCCTCACTTATGGTCACGAGCTGTGGGTCGTGACCAAAAGAACAAGATCCTGGATACAAGCGGCGAAAATGAGTTTCCTCCGCAGGGTGTCCGGGCTCTCCCTTAGAGATAGGGTGAGAAGCTCGGTCATCCGGGAGGGACTCGGAGTCGAGCCGCTGCTTCTCCATGTTGAGAGGAACTAGTTGAGGTGGCTCGGGCATCTGATTCGGATGCCTCCTGGACATTTCCCTGGAGAGGTGTTTCGGGCATGTCCCGCCGGCGGCGGCGGCCTGTACAACCCAGGACACGCTAGAGAGACTATATCTCTCGGCTGGCCTAGGAACGCCTTGAGATCCGGTCGGAGTTGCTGGTTGAAGTAGCTGGGGAGAGGGAAGTCTGGGCTTCCCTGCTAAAGCTGCTGCCCCCGCGACCCGACCCCGGATAAGCGGTAGATGATGGATGGTCGGATGGATAATTTGTGTTCTTAATGACAAGAGAGTGAGGCTTGTCTACTCCAATATCTCATCACACTCCTCACCTAACTGGCAGCCTTTTATCTTTTGTGCCTCATTTGTCATAGGAAAGACTCTTGATTTATTTAAATTGATTGGCAAATGAATAATTTTGTCTGTGCAGTAGTTGGGAAACCATCATGGTCTTTAAAATTTAACATGCTCAGTTCCTGTTTAACAATTTCATCAGGAGTGTTTTTCTTTGTCCCTTAAAATCAACGGTGCATTGTGGAGTTGCGGTGCATTGCCCCTTTTTACTCCCGACTGGCACCTCTGGCCTAAAAAGTTACTGCAGCCTCTGTGTCAAGCTTGTGCACAGTGTGCGCTCTTTGTTTTTCTTCAATTTTCTTGGAGTTTGGGCTGTGGTTGAAGCCGGCGTCTTGATTTTTTTGAGTTTCCCTCCCAATTGTGTCGTATGCTAGCTAACACGACAGCTTTGTTATCGCTATGTTACCAGTACCACTTAATTTCTTGTCTGAGCAAGACTGTAACTAACTATTACAATCATGTCTATGGGGACGAGCATGAATGACATCACGTTCCACCCCTCCCGACCCATAAGAAACTGTGAAACTGTGTTCGGGGCATACTGAAGGGAAGATACAAGCTGATAGGCTCAGTCACAATTAAAAAGACAGGGCTCTTTACACTCATCTGAGCATTGGTGGAACATGCATGATGTCGAAAAATCTTTATAATTAACATTTTAAACTCCACAATGCAGCTTTAAAGTCATTGAGGGTAATGTGTTCAGAAATGTTTGAAGTCTTTAGAATCATTGCAGGATGATGGGGCGGCATATTTGAAATATTCCCCCCCCCCCCCGGTTTTTCTCTTACTCTTGGGATCTGCATGTGTTTCACCTGCAATAATGACTTGCCTAGTGTGTGCTTTTGCATTTGATAGCTGGATTGCTATTACTATTAGAAATTCAAACCATGAATAAAATTCCTCCTGTCTTGTATTTTTATCTGTTATCTTTTTGTGTGGGAGGAAATGGCAAGCAAGTATTTTTCTACCTGTAATGTGCTGGTGAACTGCAAGTTCATTTTCTTGTTCCCTAACCATTTATAAAATGTAGCTGTGTACAGGTGGTAGCTAGTAAAGCTGCTCAAAAGGAAACATATCGCCTATGTGTAGTCCTTTCGGACACAGCGGTGTGATTCACAATGTGGACTTATTTATAATCTTAATGCCCGATTATGTTAGTTACACTTCACAGTCAGCAATATGCATTGGAAGAAGAGGAAAGCAGAGATTTGTTCTCTTGACTTACTTTCCTTTCCTACCTCCGCTTTGTTTCTGACAGTTCGAGTCAGGTTCCTTGTCACCTGGATCGCTTAAGTACAGTAGCGCAGACTACAGGCAAGGCAGAGCTGAGAGGGAGAGCGGCACATTGAATTTTTTTTGCCCAGCAGCAGCAGTCACATGGAGCCAATGGCTTTGCATCCTCCCACAGCTCTCAAACGAAGGGGCTGATGTTGTGGAATGCAATGTGAATACAAGCAGTGTGTTGCGCCCTAATGGCTCCCAAATTAATCAATCTCTCTGGTTGGATCTCTAATTGCCTCTCTCATAATTTCTGTATTGCATGCTCCACAGAGAACTTCTTGCCTGTTCTAAGGGAATATTTGAGACTGGTCATTAAGCTAATTTGGAAACTATTGTGCCAGTTGATAACGCTTATATTTATTACACACCCATTGACACTAAAAGTGTACAGTAGGAGTTGTTCAGTGTGTAGTAAACATTGTTATTGCTACAATCAATTTAATAGATTTCCCCTCGTTGTATTTTATTGGAACACATGCTATTTGTAAACTGTTTTCCCCCGCTTATTATACATATTTTTGCAGAAACCTGTGGTAATAGATACTGCCGTCCCATTATAAATTATGAATGCTGAATTGATGATGTTGTCAAAGTTGAAATGTCACTAAATGAACCCTTCCATTTTTCTTGGCTAGGACTGGCACTTATGAGCTCCAGTGGTTGGATGTTTGGGCACTCGCCACCTGCGCCAAACAGCAGGAATGTGTGTTTATATGCTGCTGAGAACATGAATTGAGGACTACAGTCATACAATTCATGTCTGGACTGGCAATTTGCAGTATATGACATACAGTCATACACTACATGGTTGACATCAGTCTGTAATGATACACAACAATACCAATATTTAAAAGTGAATACGTGTTTTGAAATTTGGGCAGAGCTATCTCCTTGTCTTTGAAAAGTATAAAGTTCTAATCAAGCATTTGATGTTTTTCAGTAACCTAATGAAATCTCTTCTGAGTTTAATTCGATTCCATATAAAGCTTAAAGTATCAATGTAGAGTAGACACAATTCTTAATTTTTGGACAAACTTTGCATTGAATATTACTTATGTTGGATGATAATGTTTTGATGAATTTTACTCTTTGCAATAGTGTTTGTAAATTATGTAAAGTGTGCTGTATGCTTTAAAAACTGAGAAAGTAGGTTGTAATTTGGTGTGTCTCTGTGGTAGCACAGTAAGACAAATTGATGAACCTTTCAGCATGATGCGGAAAATTCTACAACAAACTGAGAGCACAGACGCACAGAGAGCGTGCCTGATCAGTAATGCTGCTGCCAAAAGCAGCAGTTTTTTTTTTCCAGTTCTTGCTGGCTTAGTTTCTAAAAATCCACACAGCGATGATGGCACACCTGCGTCACAAACTACAAAGTGCTGTTCAGGAAGTTGCAAACCCCTCTTGAAGATGTGATAAAGCATATGTTGTGCCAGTGGTGATTTATTTGCCCTAGATTCTCAATTTTGAATGGTTTAATTGGCACAGATAATGGATCTTTTCCTTTAACCACCCAACTTCTAAGTTACCTTTAATGTCCTTATCTGGTTTCTACTTTTCTGTTTTCTTGCCATTAAGTTGATCAAACTGAAGCAGAACATGATGCCGCACAGCCTGTGGCTTAATATGCTTGACGCACAGATGGCATGCTGCTTTGTGCAGAATTATCTACCATGTCGCATTGATTGCATCTCTGATTTTAGACTTCATTCAATGCAATCAGAGCAATTTCACAAACCATCCTCCTCCTTCTTCTGTCATTGGTGTTGTGGAGAAACATGCATTGGGTCAGCCTGTGGTGTGTTTATCCTGTGAATTTTTTTTTGTAGTTGCTAAGCAAAGCCAAGAGAAATCCAAAGACCAGGGTGAGGAATGCTGTGTGGAGTTTCACACAAGCCGTTGACAGCCTCCAGAGATTGAAACAGAGACGTACAGTTTATAATTGGAGAGGAGATGCTAGATAAAGATGAACAAGGGACATGATGACCATGATGCACCGAGATGTGTTACAAGTTAAATCAACCCATGTTCTGTATTGCATATTATCCTCACAAAGGTTGTGGTTGAGTTGGAGCCTATCTCAGGTGACTTCAGGCAAGAGGTGGTGTACAGCTTGGACTGTTTTTCAACTTGTCAGCCATTCACCAAGGCACTTTTACAATATCTTTATCAAAAATTGTGCCTTGAAAATGACAATACTGCTCAACGAGGTATTCATGTAGCAATATTATATAAATCATTATTACTTTTAAATTAAATTGGTCCTGGAAAGGTAAACTTATTAGTTGATAGCCGTTTTATGGTCAGTGTAGAATCAGAATCATTACTTGTCAGCCTCTGGTCTTTATCGCTGACTGAAGTGTGTCTGGCGACTGATTTATATGCAGCTCTGCAATGGGGTAAACAAGACATTAACATTAACAATAGAGCCCACGGCTGGAGATGACAGATAGATACAATCTTTGCTCTGGCTTTTCCTCTCTCCAAAATGAGGTCTCTCCAAAATGAGTTCTATGAAAAGTAATTTTCCTTTTCTAATCACTTCTCCTTGTTCATGTAGAAGCTCAAAGGTTGGAAGCATTTGTCACTAGGCGCCACAATTCACTATGTACTGTTTGATTTCACTATAAGCCACAACATGATTTAACCTTCAAATGTGGCCATGATGCAAGGAACAGCAACAACAACATAAAAACTCAAAACTTATGACTCATCTATTTTATGTCACCTCAAGTGACTTCCAAGGCAGGTTTCAGTCAATCAGCAACTTTTAGTAATTTGTGTTGGGGTTTTACATGCATGAAAATTAATTTAAGTTGTTACTGTTTACAATTTCACAACTAACAGCTGAACAGATGTGCAAAAAGTACATGCAGTTTCAGGTGTGTATCTGTGATTTAATTTTTTGAGGGATATTTTTCATCTTTGTTTAGTACAGTGTTTATTGCTTATTATGCTTGTTCTAATTAGCAAAATGAGAGTGGGAATATTTAAAAAAACATTTGGATTAGGGCTGTCAACAAACTACGGTAATCTTTTTAGAATAGATTATTTGTTGACTATTCTATCAATTACTCAGGTACGCTGCAGTCCTTTATTTTTGACCTTTTTATTTTCAAGTGTTCCTGTGGCGTTACATTCTTTAGGCATTGATGGGGCTAACGCAGCAATATTGTGTAGTTTAGTAACTATTTGGTGTCTGTGTCTAATCTTGTATTTGCCCAAACAGCATGCCCACAATCCCCCTGGTTAATTTAAATGTGCGGCACCATGTTAGGAACGGACGTGACATCATTGTCTGGGCTTTTTGTTTACCCACCAGTTGCTATTGAGTGATACGACAGATCGTTGTTGTCATATATTTTCATTTATTGTCATATATAGTGCTTAGAGGCTGGACTTCAAATCCATAATCACTGTTTTTTAAAAGCATATCGAGTACACATACTGTATGCGCTACGCGGTAACAGCAACTCAGCATCAACCTTTATTTAAAGGTGCGTTCGTTGTTACTTTTTTACTCACGACTGCCACCTCTGGCCCAGGGTTATTACAGTTTTGGATATTTGATTATAGTTAGTTTTTAATTTAGTTTTTTGTTTTGTTATTTTTAATTAGTGTTCAGGGTGGCTGTCTTAGTTTTTAGTAGTTTTTGTTATTTGAAAAATGCTTAGTTTTAGTTTACTTTTAGTTAGTGAAGATACAAGCTAATAGACGCAGTCGCAGTTAAAATGGCAGGGCTATTTGTACTAATCTGGGCATTGGTGGAGCATGCATGATATAGAAAATTTTTTAACATTAACATTTTAAATTCCACAATGCACCTTCAGCTCATTTGCTCCCAAATACGTATTTACACGTTTTTTTTAAAATATTTTTTGTTAATGCTAGAACATACTGAAGGCTTTGATGCAGCCTCTGAACTGAAGAGAATGCTTGAAGCAATGAAAGTTATTACAAAAAATACCCACCCCCAAACTGCCGTAAAAGAGAACCCAGTCTGATCTCCCTACCATCATCCATCCATTCTCTGAAGTGCTTATTTTTTTGGACTACGGTAATTTTACATCCATCTGCTTGGCATAGCAAGCTGCTAGCATGCGTTAAGCTAGCCAATGTATTTTCGTGTCTTCTCCGGCGTGCAACCGGCCATACTCCTTTCATCTGCTGCTGTTATGGCGTGAGGCAACTAATGATTTATCAAGGACAAAGCCGGTGTTGATAAACTGTCTAGCTGGGCTTCATTGCCTGCTTAACAGTTGAGTTTAATGTTCGATAGCCGCTTCCGTGTTTTGCTGTTAAATGAAGCAGGGGCTGTCATACCCATGCGCTTCTCACACTATATACATCATGTGAGACGTGTCTGTGTGTGTGATATATGACTAGAATCTGGAAATACTCATTCTGCATTTTTACGCTTTGCATTACGCTATGATCGATTTTTTATAAACCAGTCGGTTGAAGTGTCCATCAGCAACAAACACATAAAGGGCCAAACAAGGGCATTGCAAATATGGTTTTAAAATGATTAATTATTGTTTCGAGGCATGATTTCAATAAGGTTGAAATGGTCAATGTATGAAGAAATTGATATGAATATAAACTGCATATGTACTTCTTAAACCACCTTAGAGTATTTGCACATGAAATTCACCTTGCTTGTTTGAAGGTCTTGGAATGCAATTGTTTTCACTTAAAGAAATGAGCTTCTTTGCATGTACTGTATCTTCAGAGGGTTCATTTACATAATGGCATGACTTAAACTGTCACATCAATTGCATAGTTTGCTTTGCAGTCACTCACAACAGTAGGCCACTATCCTTGCCACTTGTGTTCTTCTAAATATGCTTGTCTCTTTTTACTTCCAGTCAGTACTGTATAAGTCGGATATTCTTCAAGTTTTTTCCCCCTGAAACTCACTGAGATAAAAGAGTCAGAGGAAAAACTGCATTGATCGTCTTTAAGCTTCTTTTCTGAAGGCATGAGGAATCAAAGCTGCCTTAGTCATCAATGGTGTCTTACTCTGCCTGCCATTGAGGCTGAATGGAAATGGGAGGAATGATGAACTAATGCACAATAATTACTGGCTCCTCTGCTTATTGAGCTCCATCCCTTTCCATCTACAGAGGCTCACGTAATCACACAGATTGGTTAGGTCAGCTGTTAAATTGCGCTGAAGTCGCTGATTTGATTTGATTTTGTTGTTACTGCGCACAGCATCATTTCTGATGGCCTCACTCTCACGGTAGCAGAGGCTTTGATTATAATTCAATATAATTATACAGGTTACATTATATTTGTGTTTATAAAAAATCATCAATGCATTTTAAGGGGGTCAATTATAACATTAACTTTTCGCTATTCACGGGTCAGCCCGGTCCCTGTCCTCCACGATTAGCTGTACTATACTCCACTGTACTTAATTTATTACAACAGTGTTTGTAGCATAAACTTGAAATACAATCGACATCGTTCCACTGTGCATGTGCAATAAATGGTAACGTCATCCACTTTAACACATTTTTGAAAGACAGTCCAGTCCAAAGGCTCAGAGTTATGACCTTACAACATAGTATTATGAGATTAATTGGCAAGGCTTAATTTATCTGTATATTTGTCAAACGCCATATAGGCAAAAATATGGAACCGCTACAGATACAGGAATAGGAAATACAACTTACCTTGAAAGACAGAAGTGACACAGAAGTTCACAGGACATTGTTCAGACGTGTAATCTACATTCTTTGTTCTTGTGAGTTCATTAGAAATCCCTTCCTCTGCAAGTCTGCCAGTTGCCCACTATGCAAGTATGAGCCCTATTTGCTGGACAAAGGCGGCTATTCATTCTACTGTCTTCCTCATCACCACTTGCTTTTTCATAATGTGTTATCCCCTCCTGAGAATATTCGATTCAGCCTGAAAAAGTGTTCAATAGATTGAACACAGACACGTTTTTTTCACACCTGAATAAATACAAACAGCTCCCATTTCCTTTTCACCTCATCTTAATAATACAGTATATAGCACAGATAAATCACTCATTATTTTTAAATGCACTCTAATAAACCAGCTGAATGAAACAGAATTATGCAATAAAGATAGGAAGATGGCTTTAGTGATACGGCACCTACTGTATAATGTTATGTGAGCACTGTGGCTGTCCTTTTGTGGTTCTTTTGGTTTGGAGTCATCCATCCATTTTCTATGTTGCTTATCCTCATTAGTCATGTGTGAACTGAACTGACTATCCCAGCTGACTTATGCCAGAGATAGAGTACAACCCGGACTGGTTTATTATTATTAACATCTTTAATATATTTTTCAAATCACTCCCCTAGCCATGGCACAGATATGGGGTGGATACGAGTACCCACTTTACTGTAGCGGTGAGCTATGCTGTGATTGTCCTGGCCAGCTTTCCATCACATCCTCAAGTGGAGATCTTCTTACTGCTCCTTACAAATGTACCTTGCACGCGTCAATCTCCTGCATGGACTCCATGTGTTGTTGACCTTGCACCTCTCTGCACTGAATTTAAAGGGAACAAGATGAGTTACTTCCATTGGCTGGGAATCAAGTCGGCTGTGTTCATGCCAACAACGGTGCAAATGCCCGAATGTAACTGCGTGCGCCTGTGAAAATACCGAAAGAAAGAAAAGTCCACCCATGAGCACAGTTAGACGCGCTAGACTTGTTCTTTTATCCGCTCGTGCAAGAGTGGCTGTTAAATAGACTGACTTAAGAAAATACAAATAAAAATTCAATATTTGTTTGCTGCTGACAAACTTTTGCTCCACTATTCCGATCAAAAGACGTTTATCACCGAAACAATACTGGCAGAAACAGGATGTTGTGATGACGTAAGAAAAAAACGTGACCGGCATGATACTCCACTCCAGCACAGCTGTGACACTAGTGAGGATAAGTGGTACAGAGAAAAAGATGGATGTATGAATGTGGGACACAGAAGGCTTTTACTGTTCCTGTATTTTCTTGAGTTTAATGTGAGTCTAAAACCAAAGAACCAAAGTAGATCGCTTGAAATGAAAAGTAGGCTGAATTCCAGACACATTGAAATACCCTATTGAGACCCACCGGGAACCAGTTTTCTCACTTGATGGCTCTAGTCCTAAAATCGAGATTGTATCATCATCACCTTCTTTATATACTGTACATTCAGATCTCCAATGGTCAAATGTGATGCCCTTTTCTTGCAGCTGTTTCACCCCAACAAAACCATGAAACAAGTTGTAGAACCGATAACCCTGCTATGTGAAGGCTGATTTACTGAAGCTAACTTCTAAGCTGTCTTCATCTGTATGCCCCACCCCATTACCCCACCTCTATTCCGAGGAGCTGTATTTGCAAATAATTGTGAGTGACCACATAATGGAGAAGAACGGCAGAAGAGCTCGCAGAGGAAATATAATTCACTGCAAATAGATATGCAAGCAAAGGTGGGCTAATAAAAGCTTGACTGGCAATGATGACAGAGGCAAAAACAAACAACAGGAAAGGCGTTCATACATATGGGAACAAATATTGAGGCCTTTATATGTTCATGTGTTGTCACATTCTTCCAAACCAAACTCATCTAAGCATCCTTTAGGGGACATTGTATTGAAAAAACATTCCACAAAGTGTTCCCATAAAGTTGGAGGCATAAAAATATATTTTATGTCTAGGGGGGCTAAAAGATTTTCCTTGGGGATTATCCTGTAGTGTGGAGTGTGTCAGAAGTGATTTTCCCTTGACCCTCTTTTGTGGATTACTTGATGCAGCCAAGACACACCCAGATTGTACCTCTAGCGGCCCCCACATAAATTGAGCTTGAGACCTCTGATGTAAAGTGTAAAAGTAAAGTGTTAACATTAAGTATATTGGTATTTTTCCAAAGTATACCCATGTCAATACATAAACTAACTGGCGTGGTAGATGAAACTAAATTGTTGCAGTCACACATTGAGAGTAGACACTTGTCAAGCAGCCTTACACAGCAAGCAAGGACTTCAAGATTGGATGACCTTAATAATTATACTGTTTTATCGCTGGCTTTACCCTAATTATCTGCCACTTTCTACTATCTGAGGCGCCTGGATGCGTACACGTACCTGCACGGACACCAGGGTTGGGAATCAAAAGCAGGTTCCTTTTTATAGCTGATATTAAGTTTCCATGGGAATAAAGGCAGTTAACAAAACATTACTGCTACGACTAAATCTCACTACCTCTATGGATAGTTTCCAGCTTTCAATATTTTGAAAGATTGCCCGCTTCACACCCATAACCAACACTTCACCAAAATATTCTAGATAATGGCAATAGTTAATTTGGGTGATAAATGGGTTATTTAAGAAAAACTATTGTTCAGCTCAGACAGTGCTGATAAACTGAAGCAGTCTGAAAGCATTTAAAGTGGTCTGATGGCTGCTACTGGCCTGTGGGTTGCCCACAGCAATGAATACAGGACTCATTAGAATGGCTGTCATGCCACCATGCTGTCTGCAGCATTTGAGCCAAGCCACGGTGTGGCCAGTCACGTTTCAGTATCTGTGGGTACTTGTCAGGATTACAAAGTTAAATACCACCAAGCTATTTCTTCTGAACGGACTGTTGCAATGTTGGAAAACGACCTTCACAGGGGAAGAGCAGCGGGAAGCGGATAAGGTTGTCAAAGTCTTTTGTGAGTACAGAAGCAATTATTTTTAGAGCAATGATCTTGTCCAATGTCCAATTTCAACTCAATAATTTTTTTCCCTCCTAATTCTTATGACAGTATATTCTGGGCAGGTTTTATTTATTTATTTTTTAAATGTGAAATAGTGATGTTAAGTTTATGTTTGTGGTTTTACATGTTTCTGTCTTCCAACACACCTGAATCTAAACGTTAAGATTCTTACCAGGTTAGCTGATTATATGAATCAGGTGTGTTTGGAGGACGGAAACATCTAAAACCTGCAGGACTTCGGCCTTTGAGGACCAAGATTGGGGAAGCCCGCGGTATGATGCATGTAACATAAAATATACAACTGACGTATTCTTTATGGGTTTAAAAATATAAATTTTATGTAGTTCATTGTTTGAGAGTTTGGGGCACGCGGAAAACATAATGGTGTGAATGCCTAATTATTAAGTAATGCAATATTGGTGTATTGCATAGACATGGGGTCTGCAACCTGGGGCTCTGGAGCCACATGTAGCTCTTTAGTCTCTCTGTCTATATATATATAACAGGAGAGGGACTAAAGAGCTACATATGCATTTAAATTTTTTTAAATTAAAGAAAAAATTACTATAAAATGTCCATGGTTTTACCAAAAATGTTAGAGAACTATAGCTATAAAATGTCAAAAAACAAACCAAGAAATCCCCAAAAGTACCTTAAATGTACACAAAACTGCAAAACAAAAGTCAATTTTTTTATTGTTGTTGAAAAAACAGAAAATGTTTAAAAAGTAACTATAAAATGTCCAAAAACAAAAAAAGGAATCCCGAAAATTAACATGTAATATAAACAATATTGCCACACACACAAAATAAGTCTGAAAATGTATTTACGAAAACGCTGGAAAGACAATGTTAAAAAAAATAACCATAAAATGTATTAAAACAAAAGAAATCTGGAAAATGACCATAAAATATCCACAAAATTGCCAAGAATGTCAGAAAGTTGATAGCAAAAAAGGCAGAAAAAATGTCAAGAAATAGCCATAAAATGCACCAAAAAAAGGAGAGAGGTAGAAAATTACCATACAGTATGTCTATAAACTTATCCAAAATGTTGGAGATTTGATAGAAAGGCGGAAAAGTCTAAAAATGTATGAAAAACAAAGTCCGAAAAATTACACACAAAAAAATCCAAAATGGAAGATGAGAAAGGAAGAAGAAAATGAATCTCAAAGTAATGGATGCTGCATATTTTCCTGTTATAGTTATAGTTATATCTAATTAGTTTTGGGCCCTCAGCAAATTAGACTAATACAATGTTTTGCTCATCACAATGTTCAAATGTTTTGCAGCTTCAAACTGAATTTTTGTGATTTATTTGGCCTAAAATAACTCTTTTGACAGGAAAAGTTACTGACCCCAGGTATAGACATACCCCAAGGTCAGCACCTTGAGTTGCATTTTAATGTATGAAAGGTGCTATATAAATAAAGTTTGATTTGGTTTGGTCATGTAGTCATATAAAAATGCCATAAATCAAGCTGTCTAAATATTGCTAAAGCTCGGTTTTTCACAGCTCTTTGAATGTGCTAATTATTTTCTTGTATTACTATTGAGAGGTAGAAGAGTGGCAACTCCCTTTGTGACTCCGCTAATAGAGTTGTTTTGCTATATTTGGCAGAGGTGGCTGTACTTAATCACCCCTGTTGAAGAGATACTGTACAATAATGACAGCGCAGCATTGCCTCCACCAGTTCGAGGACCTTCTTTCCCCAAAAAATGAAGCAAGCAGCAAAGTCACATACAGTAGTAACAGCTTTTCACTGCATGCTGGCGTTCTTCTCACTACTCACTGCTGCGATCCAGGAAGCTGATGCACCAAGTAACGGTGCATTGATGCTTTTTATGTGTTTTACTGCATTACTTGCTTGCAGATGGTTTATGGCCTTGACCTTTCTCTCTTTGTGAGCACGTGTGCGTGTAACTGTCCACAACTTTGTTTTGGACAATTAAATACATGTACTGTATATTTCTTTGGGCAGTGAAGCTTCATATGGAACAGACACTTTCTCTCCCTCTAGGCTTGTATTCATTATTATTCAAGGAATTCTATCAAAACCAAAAATATAAGCTGCATGGTGATGATACATCAAGGGAGTGCGCAAGCAGAAATAAAGATGTGCCATTTTCTACTGCTAAAACGTTAGAATGGTCACATTAAAAGCATCTGTGGTTGGCTTGACACAAAATAACCTTACGTAGCTCTTGATGAATTCTGTCAATCTTATATTATGAGTGGCTCTGATATTTAAATGATTCCAGTCGAAAGAGGGTTGCCAAATTTATGAGCCATATCCACTGTGTCATCGTAAAAAAGGTGACCCACTCTCTGTGTTTGTCCCTCATTTCTGCTTTTGTCACCCACGCAGATAAATTGTTTGGAAAGAGGCTGCTGCAGGCTGGCAGACACGTCATGTCTCATAAGTCGTGGATGAAGACGGTGCCCACAGAGAACTGTGATGTCCTCATGACATTTGCAGGTCAAACAAACACACAAACAAATGTTTTTCTATAACATGCAAATGAGTACATTCTTCATACTTTAACAATACCCTGCTGTGCAACATAATATAATGTGTTTTGACAATTATTGACCAGTTTTCAACCATAATGAGATTCACATGCAATTTCCATGTCTTGCAATCACAAATGACCTTTCATATATTACTGTAATGGTAAAAATGATGATGATGATAATGATGCTACCACTAATACAGTACTAATAATCATAATAATAAAACTGAAAAGTGTTATAGATTTCAACACAACTTTATGTCAATCTCAAAATAATGTGTAAACACCCAGTTATTATTATTATCACATGAATGAAATTTCTCTTACTAAGGATGTACTTTAATTATTTTTTGCTATAACATCATCACTATATCAGTGGCATAAAAAACGTTACTATTGTTTATTGTGTTAGTTTTTGGGAAAGCATATCATCCTGAAAATTTTATTATCTTGACAGGCCTATTCTCATAGCAATAAAAGTATTTAGATAATTTTAAAAATAACATTTTCGAAATTTAGGAAGTCTAAATAAAAGTTAGAGGAACATGCTTACCGCTTTATCATGTGTCTTGGCCTAACTGAAGGTCACAGAAGAGACAGAGAGGTTTGTTGGTGAATCACTTAACCCCCAGCTGCTACTTGAGCACGCAGGGATAGACAGACTGACGGAGTATTCAGTAGCACAAAGGTGTGTGCAAGGGGTTAGTTGAAAATGTATTTTTATCTTTCATCTCCATCACAGATACTACAGATGACCACACGTTGCTATGGCTACTGAACCACATCCGGCTGGGAATCCCAGAGCTCATCATCCAAATCCGTCATCATAAGCATACGCACGTCTACGCATTCTTCGTCACTGCCACCTATGAAAAGTAAGACTGCAAAGACTCTGACGGTTTCTTTTCGTAACCTGGGACAAAGTACCATGTTGGTCTACTTAAGTGCGGGTTCAAGAGACAGTACAATATGATTGCTCAGAGCCAATCCAATGCTCGATCTGTCCGTCCATCCGTCAGTCCGTCCATCCATCCATCCATCCATCATTCCTACCGTTTATCTTCTTAAATATGAGTCTGTCCCATCTGACTTTTGGCAAAAAGTTAAGGACTGCAAGCCTCCGTTTTTTTTAATTTCTGTGAAGCGAACGTGCTATCCACGGTTCTACCTTAGATGTCAACAAGTACTGAATTTTAAATTACCAATACATACTTAAATATAATATGTAAGGGAAATCCGCCCAATGAATTATTAAAACAATAATGGTTAATTGTTAAATTACTAATCAATTGACTCATTAATTGAAGGAGATTCAATCCTAATATTTAAATGAATTTTGAGTGAGCCTGCAGAGCAACACATCTATTTTTGATGATTTTTATAAGGATAACAGAGGAGAAACTCGTTGAATCAATCATTAAAATGAAGGGTGTACCCTTTTTACAATTTTGTGGGTTCTCGGTTTAGCTTAGAGGTTAATATAAATTGATAAAACACACACACAGTACACAATCAGGTTTTGATTTTTGTGCATGTTTATTTTATAATCCATTTGGGAAAATCTACTTGGAACTTAAAAGAAGCAGTAGGTCTGTGGGGGATGCTATTGGGCACAAATCACAGTTATAAGTAATGCAATTGAATTTATTAATACTGAAAAATGTCACAATGATATGGGCTCCCCAAAAGAAGTACTCTTTAAATTAGAAGTGTCAATTTTTTAACATGATTTTCAGAGAAAATGTAGCCTAACTGAACTACAGCTTTATGTTGCCTCATTGGATCATTGGGTGTTTTTTTTTTTAAAGGCATACTTTTTGCCATTTCCAGCAGTAAAATTAATATTTTGTCCATATTTTTGTAATTTGATAACTTCATTATTTTTTATTGTTCAATTAATACAAAATTTTCCACTTGCTGTCAACTAAATATGACATCACCTGTGCTGAGGAAATAGGTAACGACCAATCACGGCCCAGCTGTTCTGTCATGATTGGTCGTTACGTGTTTCCTCAGCACAGGTGATGTCATCTTCAGTCAACAGCAAGTGGCAAAATTTGTTTTTAAAGTTATTAATTGTCCATGAAAATTAATGAAGTTAGCACATTAAGGATAGACCAAATATTATCTTCTTACTGAGTCAAGTATCCCTTTAAATGAATTAAATTATGTTCAATTCAAATTATCCCTCTAGTAACTTGTTGAACCACAAATATATATAAAAATTGTACACATAAAGTTGCATAATTTAACTGAGCTTTAGTTTAGTTTTGGTTGGACTTTTTGTGTGACGTAATTTAACACGCGCGACAACCAGGTGGAATGTTGGTTAGCATGTCC
Source organism: Vanacampus margaritifer (assembly GCF_051991255.1). Lineage (NCBI taxonomy): Eukaryota > Metazoa > Chordata > Actinopteri > Syngnathiformes > Syngnathidae > Vanacampus > Vanacampus margaritifer. Next base: position 6,456,642 of record NC_135444.1, read on the forward strand.
GCACCCAATCTCTGAGTTTTGGGGTTCGAATCGCTGCTCCATCCTGTATGGAGTTTGCATGCATCCTCATGCTTTCAAGGTTTTTCTTCAGGCAATGCGGCTTCCTTCCACATTCCAAAAACGTGCATTTTAGATTTAGTGAAGACTTTAAATTGTCCCGAGGTGTGAATGTGCGTGTGAATGGTTGTTTGTCTATGTGTCCTGAGGTTGACTGGCGACCATGCCAGGGCGGTCTTGTCGATTTCAGCAAATATAGGTTCCAGGTCAAGTGTTAGTCAGAAACACTGCTGTTTTTTTTTGGTTGTTGTAAATTATAGCCATGATTTATCATGCTGTTATATTTAGCTGAAGCTCTTGTAAGCACAGCCCCTACCTAGCTAATCATCATTGACGCTGCTGTGATGTCTCAGCACTCCACAGCTTTCCTGAAGACTGCTTGGCTGCAGGTTATTTAAAGTTTCCCTCCATCTGCACCAAGGCGGAACTCACAATTCTTTAGTGGTCACCAAATGAGGATAGAAACATTTTACTGTCAGTGCCGACTAAGTGCATATTGAAAACACAAGCCAAAAGGTCAGAGTGGCACGCACTTTTCCATGTATTCATCTTTGCTGACTCTTAGGCCAAAATAGAATAAGAAGTGGTAAAAAGGAATGAAGAGGGCCAGAAGTATTCTAGTGGTGCGGCTGTGGTTCAAATGCAGATAATGGAAAGGGAAGACGACATGTGAGGTACCGTAATGCACTCGGAGGCTAGAGGGACCAATCCCTGAAAGTGTACCAGCGGGCTTTAGATGAAATGCTCAAGGAAAATGATTCTTGTGTGACGCAAGCTACTCTATCGCTCCCTCTCTTACTCTCTCTCTCTCTCTTCCTCACACACACACACAGAACAAATTGAACACATACGGAGCTGCTGCTATTGAGATTGACCTACATTCTGAGAATTTAACCCAGAAAACGATTTAGTGGTTTCAAATTCACCTTGAGCGTTCACCTTTTCTTGTGGAACATTTACATTACAGTGTTCAGAATACACAATAACAGTATGTGTGTCTTAATCGAATTTGGAATCCATACATCCTTTTCCTCCCCCATATCCCATTCACGCTCAGGGTCATGGGTGAGCTGTTTTCTGAATGTGAATCTGACTAGACTGTTTGCCAGTCAAAGACATATAAACAAATAATTGTTCAAACTCACATTTAAACCCATGTACATTTGAAAGTCTAACGCGCGTGTTTTTTTTTCTTCATGTTGGCGAAATTGGAGTACTGTACCCGGAGAATAACAAATTGTACATGGGGAGAAAGCCTTAGCCGAGATTCAAACTATAAGGCAGATGTGCTAAGTCTTGTGAGAATCCAAGATTTCGGTTCTTGGGGGCACACATGTAGATGTTGTCAACTTGTCATACAGGAGCACACTTTCTTTATTTTTCAATTCAAATTTTATTTCACTTTAAAAGAAAAGAAAAGAAATGAAAAGGGGACAGAAAGAAGTCAAACTTGTGATGTTTGCACCTGATCAACACAAAATGAATGACAGCAAAAGCAGTCAAGACATTTTCAACATAGAATTTTATAAATTAATTTGACAGCATGATTTCGTGATATATATATATATATATATATATATATATATATATATATATATATATATATATATATATATATACATATATATAGTAATTGTGCTTTTATAAAAAAATAAAATAAAATACAGATAGGCTGAAATGTTTTGGTTTTACAATCCAGATTGTTCCACAAATTGACACCTGGAATTGAAATACATTGTTTCTTTTTGGTTTTGTTTTGTATTTAGGTTTGGAAAAATGATTGATTCCTCTTAATTTATACTCACTTTCTCCCTTTTTTTTTTAAAAAAATCTGATTTGCATGTTATTTGGTAAAATTTCATGATTATTTTAAGGCGGTTATACTCAAACAATTAATACAATTTTAAAGTTTTTAATTGTATTAATATATCGTATTACACAACTTTTTGCCCTTTTCAATTGAGTTGTCTTGCTACTTTTTTAAATTATTATTATGTATAAATTACTGCAGGTTGACACACAGTGAGCTCTTCAAAATGTTGAAGAAGATTGAAGTTGATGACAAAGAAAGAAAAATCAGCAAGCAGCGGTCTTGGATGGACATCAATTGAGGGTTTTCGACAAGGATGTGTCATGTCACCAGACTTGTTTAACTTGTACAGTGAAATGATCCTGAAAAAACTTGAGGAAAAGCCCGAAAGCTTTAAAGTGAACGGCAAGATCGTCGCTATGCAAATAACACCGCCCTACTTGCTCGAACTGATGAAGCTCTGCAGCGACTTTTCCACTTGATGGTATTGTCAAGTCAAAGATGAGTGGTTTGTTTGTGGTAAAAAGGAAAATATTAATGGTCAAATTTTGAATACAAATGCCAACACTTACTTCAAAAGAGTAAAGAAAAGAGCGTAAGCATGCACTTTACAGAGCTCAAGTTATAGCTTAGTTCACGAATGATATCTTTCCTGAGAACCTGGCACCGCCCACTAAGCTGTGACACACATGCTCTCAGCTTTTTTTTTTTTCTTTCTTTCTTTTACTGTAATCCATCATGGTGTTGAACACCCTTTTACTGTATTGTTTCCACAAGAGCCTGGAGGTGCGAGTCGGATGGATGGATGGAAGTTGCAGGTCCACCAAGGCTTCACTCCGATCATGCGTTAGAATGAACATAAATGGGAAGAGGAGAAGTGAGATGACAGCATACAGGAAGCAGAGGACGTGTGGCCGATTTCAGCCTCTGGGAAGGACGGAGGGAGAGAAGGGAAGGATGATAGGATAAAAGGGAAGGAAGGAGATATAAAAAGGATGAAGAGCCAGCGAGGATGGGGGTTGGTTAGGTTGCAGGGAAATTAGATGAGGAGACAGCAAGATGAGGATGAAGCACGGCAGAGCTGGGATGACTTTAGGACTATGAAATACAATACATCTCATGTTCATATAAGGTCACAGATAGAAAGCACAAGCACAGAGTGTGACTGCACTGCACACATTTACTGCACCCGCAGATAAAAATAACAAAAAAATAATTATTACTATTGTTCATGTGTATTGAAAAGCCAGTCACAATGTCTATAAAAATCTGTATTGGGGTAATTGATGGATAAGTATGTCTGATGATGCCCATTTTATGATCAAGTAGTGCGACCAAAAAGAAATAACCAATTTGGGACATCTATTTTGAAATACAAACTCCTGTCTTTAAATGTATCAGCCACATGACAGTCAATAATCCGTGGGAGCAGCTATCAGGTTTCTACTGTCTCACAACTATGTAAAAAAATAAAATGAAATAAAAAAGTTACCCTTTGAGCAACTAGTATGTAGTGGTCGTATTTGGACATCAGTTGGTATGACCTCAAAAAAAAAAAAAAACAACAACTAATATTTATATATATCTTTTCCAACAAATATATACTGTATTATACAATATTTACAACAAATATTATCATTATAATTTTACTTGTGTGTCTAGGTAGATTGTTTTGTTTAGATGGCTAATTGTTAGCCTCATAAATTTCATTTAAGTTGAAAATTTGTGGTGTGACCATTGTAGAAAGCTTTCCATGATAGATGGATGTCCTAAATTATAGATAATAGTACAAATGTATATAGTAGTAAATAATAATAAAGAATAAATATTCTATGCATTTTTACAATAAATTAACTGTGCTGGGTCTGGTAAAATCCTTATCAATGAGCCATTTAAATATGCTAGACATCCTTGGATATATGCACTTTCATACAATAAGTTATTCAACAGCCTGTATTTTCTTTACTGCATTACTAACATCATGGCTTGATGGTATCACTAAACCTTTTCCATGATGAGTCCTGCTTTGGCTAAACAAAATCAGATGAAAGCTTCTTTTGATTTCTTCTCGTAACATCTATTGTACATGTGAAATCAATATTAATACACTCATTTTAATCTTCTTGTGGTATTTGGTTGTAATTTGTGATAAATAAATAAAAAAATTAAATTCTTTCAGTACAGGTTGTTTGAGCCTCTAGTGAACAACTCAAAACCAGGTTACCAGGTACCTCTAATCTTCAGAAATCAGGTTCCAACTGGTCTGATTTTTAGTTATTCTGTTGGCCATTGTTACCTGAATTGCTGCTAGTCTTGGCCAAGACTTGATTGAAAAATATATTTTGTCTGCCATACGGTTCTGACGTTGGGAGTTAAGACTTGACTGTTTTTTTCCGCAGTTTGTTGCGAGGTGCTGAAGAGATGGGTCTGAGAAAAGCGGTGAAGCCCGAGTTCGGAGCAGGAACGCGGAGCTTCTCCTGCGAGGAGGATTACATCTATGAGAACATCGAGAGCGAGCTGTGCTTCTTCACCTCGCAGGTCAGTTCACATGCGCACAAACACATCACATGCATGCATATGCTTGCAAGTTGCAACACATGACTTTTAGGGGTGTGGCAAAAAAAAAAATAGATTTTCATAAGAATCGCGATTCTCGTTCAGTACGATTCAGAATTGATTTTAAATGTCCCAAAATAAAAAAAATGTTAACAACTATTTTATACTGTCTTGCCTTTGTCTGTGTGTGCCTTTATTTGGAGCGCTGTTTATGTTGTACCCGATCTGGCCACTTAGTGGCAGTGTGGTTCCACGCGGTCTGATACACTGTTAAGTTGTAGCCACATTAGAGAGTAGAAAAAAAAGTCACGATCAAGTTATTCCAATAAAAGTTGTTTTTTTTTGCAGCGTGGAGCCGTTCTTTTGAGTGACAAAAGTGCCGCGAGTAGTGCACTAATTAGCATTAGTGAGTCAGACCGGAGTAGATCATTATGATTCCTTGCACATCTATAGATTGAAGCAAAAATCTATTTAATCAAATCATTTTGAATCAAAAATTGATTCTTAATCAAATTTACAGGCCCAAAAATCGGAATCAGATCAAATCGTGAGACATTCAAAGATTCCCACCCCTAATGACTTTGTTTTGTCATCAGGAGAGGCAGAGCATCATTAAATACTGGCTGGATAATCTACGTGCCAAACATGGGGAGGTGCTTCACAATATCAACTTCCTGGAAGGACAACCAATCAGTAAGCTGCATCATTATAAATAAATGTGTAGAAACAGCAGAGTTAGGTTAATTTAGGTTTGTGCCAAATCATTCGCCCTAGTCCCGGAGCTGAGTGCACGGGGTGTGATCCAGCAGATGTTTCCCCTCCACGAGCAGCGCGTCCTGAGTCACCTAATGAAGTCTTGGGTCCAGGCCGTTTGTGAGAAACAGCCCTTAGGTTAGTTCAACATAACAGACAATATTTGCACAATATGAGGACTGAGACTTGTTTGATTTGGATGCTCTGCATTGTTCATAGATGATATCTGTGACTACTTTGGTGTGAAGATAGCCATGTATTTCGCCTGGCTGGGTTTTTACACCACCTCTATGTTGTATCCTGCTGTGATCGGCTTCGTCTTGTGGATGCTCACCGAGTCGGATCAGGTGAGGGAGGTGGACTTGTCAATACATGATCAGTTAATATCAATAGATCGAACTTTGTACTCCTTCTAAATGTTTCTGATACTATTGTATTCACTCAAAAATGTAATAAACAAAGTTGGGGGGAAAAATAACAATCAATCAACAAATGGATAGAAAACGCATAGCCTTGCATTTTAACCCAGACATTCACTTTGCAAAGGAGGTTGGAGTTGGTGTAGAGTTATTATTATTATTATTATTATTATTATTATTATTATTATTATTATTATTATTATTATCATCATCATCATCATGGTGATACATTGAGGATATAATTAAAATGCCAAACCAAGTTAAATCAACGTTTGATCCTAACATTTGACAGCAATGAAAATTAAAAGGGGAAATACACTCTAATGTGAACCAATGGTTAAGCAACCTACTTGATCATAAAAATATGATTAACATTTTTATGCACGCAATAAAGTGAGAGACACACTGCACACATATACTGTAGATATATACGGTATAAACATACAGACAAAAGAAACTGAAATATTTATCAGTTTTAAAATCAATCATATGCACATATATACACACACATACAGTGTACACAGACTGTAGACATTCATGCATGCATGTGCGCACTGTATATGCACTATGTTTATGTTTGAATAAAGATGGATTGTGCTTTTATTTCTGCTGCATCAGACGAGCCGTGACATCTGCTGCGTGGTCTTTGCACTTTTCAACGTGGTGTGGGCCACTTTATTTCTTGAACGGTGGAAGAGGAGAGGCGCTGAGCTGGCGTATAAATGGGGAACTCTCGACACGCCTGCCGAATCCCTGGAGGAGCCACGTCCTCAGTTCCGGGTCTGAAATATTCCAACTCGTCACGACTTTTATCTTCTCCCATTCCCTCTTTTTAATGTCTTTCTTTGTGCCTGGGCAGGGAGTCAAGCGCTGTAGTCCTGTCACGGGATGTGAGGAGTTCTATTATCCGCCTTGGCGGAGACGTGTGTTCAGGTGGCTGGTCAGCTTGCCCATCTGTCTTCTCTGTCTCTGTTTTGTCTTCCTGGTCATGCTCATCTGCTTTGAGCTACAGGTCAGTCATCCGCCAACACAAGATATTGACTGCATGCCATAAAAACCTTATCACATGTGCCGGATTTTATTAAAAATACAATACAATTTTATGTTGCATTTTCTGGGTCAGAAAAGTCCCTCCATTTTCTATTTGGGACATCACAGGGCACATAGAGATTAACAATCATTCAGTGTTCATTTACCCTAACATTGATGCTTTTGGAATAATATACCTCGGAGTTTGAACATAATTCGTTCCTGTGAAGTGTTCAAAGTCTAAATTGTTCAACCTCCGAAACATTTTTTTCCATAGGAAATAATGTAAATGCAATTATTCCGTTCCCAAGCTCTATAACCAGAAAATTCCTATTTTAGTTTCTCTTTTTGTTTTTTACATTTACACCCTATACAGTGTTTTAAAAAAAAGAAGTATTTAAACAATACAAAATACCTTACATTTTTTGTTGTGGTGTGATGGCATCAGTGGATGAAAAATGCTATGGTAATGCATGCTTTAGTTCTCTGCTAAGATGGTGTTTACATTGGGCACATTGTTAGACTACTAAGGGGTCCTTGTGCGCTGTTTAACGTCAGGCACGTTGTTGAACAGCTATGGGGGGTCCTCGTGCCGGTATTTTACGTAAGTAGTCACGATAAATCTACTGTCGTTCGTAGCACTGTATGTTTTTATTTGGTGTCACTGGCACTGCTGTCTTTCTTTGGGCCCGTGGTGATTTATTTTTTTTGAAAAATCCAAATGCACTAGTGAATGTACGGAGCACCTCCGGGAGTATTCACGCTCTGACTGGAAATGAGCAGCGCGTCATCTCAACAACCGCAACGTAAGCATTCGGCATCGCTCGGCTTCACTCGGCTACCCGTTCAAGTTACGTTCGGCTTTGCTTGAGTGTTCGAACTCCGAGAATTAGGTCAAACTCTGAGGCATTTTTTACTCCGATTTTTTGGGTCAAAGTCCGATTTATACGAGTTCCGAGTTCTTCCACTAATTTCCACTAATGAAAATGAAGGACTGCTGTGTCTATTCAGGAGTTTGTAATGGGGATCAAGGAAATGCCTCGGCTGGCTCGCTTCATCCCGAAGATAATGCTCGCTATCACTGTGACTGCATGTGATGAGGTGTACAGGAAAATTGCCTGCTGGCTCAATGACATGGGTAAGGATTTATTTTGGATGGCCCAAGTTCTAGATATAGAACAAAAAATATTGATTAGTGTGAGAGCTGTTGAAGACAAGAATATAACAAATATGAATCATTTGCATTGCACAACAACAATAATTTGCAATATGTACTGTTTCTTCAGAAAACTATCGACTCCAGAGTGCCTATGAGAAAAATCTCATCATCAAAATGGTTCTTGTGAGTGATCTTTCATTTCTTCAAGTCTATCAATCCAACATAATCTGCAGCTCAATTTTAGAATGGTTCCCTTTCTCACTTGGATCACATCTCATCTTCTCCCAGTTTCAGTTCGTAAACTCATATCTCAGCCTTTTTTACATTGGATTCTACCTCAAAGACATGGAGCGGCTCAAAGAGGTAAGAACCTAATCAGTTGGACTCTATATATCGATTCTACTGCATGTATCTATTAAAATATTGCTACTCTTGTCTCCTATAAGGACAGGCACGTGCAAGCTAACAAAGTAAAAAAGTAAACATTCCTTGTTGTGAATGAAACTCAACAAATCTTTCTATTTATCAAGTTCTTCCATGATCCTGATATTTAAAAGGATTTGCTTGTAGCCCCATAAGTTGCCATGGCAATGTGTAAATGATGTGTGGAGGGTTCAAAAGTGTGCTTTTAAAACAGTATTTCTCCATGTCAAAGATCTTATTGACCTCGTGCCTACACTTTTCCTATCAGCGGTTTCTATTATGTGAAGACCAAAATAAAGATCATTAAATATTGTTGTTGCTCTGTATGTGTGTCTTTGTCAGATGCTGGCCACTCTGCTCATCATACGCCAATTCCTTCAAAATGTGAAGGAGGTGCTGCAGCCTTACGTGTATGAGCGCCACAAGCTGGGCGAGCTCACTTTGCGAGCCCTGTGGGACATGCTGCTCTCCGTGCTGCTAAAATACGCCAGGCTGGCTGCTGCCTCGTCCTCTGACGTCCCCATGCCAGGACCTGGTCTGAGGGGCACCCGGCCCTGGGTGGGACATACAGACAAAAGGTCACACTAACCATTAAGATACTATACACTTAAAGATCATGCACTTTTTAGAGCACATTGCAAAGGGCACTACAGTACTTAGCCAAAAACACTATGCGCTGGTTAGACATTAGCCACTATGTATAATGTGCGATACATTAGCACACAATGCTCTCTGCAGTAGATAATTAAAAAAAAATTGAACTGCTTCATTAAATGAACTTTTCTACAATTCTCCTAATTTATTGCGATGCATCTGTATCACATCAGCATCTAAAGAGAGCTTGAGTGTTATCTCTGTCTTTCTTTCAATACAGGGAAAAGAAGTGTTTGAATGGCGGGTGCGGGGTGCCCGATGACGAGGAGAGGGGCGACAGGGACGAGGCTGACAGCGGGAGGTTCAGTGAAGGAGAAACCGAGGAGGAAGGTCTGATTGACTGCGGTTTGAAGCTGAGGAAAGTCAGCTTTATAGAAAAGGTAAGCAGCTGTGTTTCACTATGCACACTGCTCATTTGTAATGAAAGGTCTAAAGCGGTGTTTCTTAACTAACAGTGAGCCAAGGCATTACAAAAATGTCATAAAAGGGGTCTGTTCTAAATATAGCTTACCAGTGATGGGACGCTCATATGACGGCGTATTAGGGCCACGTATAAATATATATATATCTTCTAATTTTTTAGAGGGCAGGGGCAAAACAGTATTCCGAGAAAAAAACTCGCAAACTTGCCACTTCATAAAGTGTTGCAAGTTTTTTTCTCAGAATATTGCCCCCGCCCTCTAAAAAATATAGATTTATACGTGGCCCTAATACGCCGTCGTACACTGACTTGCTAAGAAGAATTAAAAGAAGAAAAATGTCAACTTTAAAAAAAATATTAAAAAAACATCATGGTACACGCATCTTAGCTTACTTGCTCCCAAAACATATACATACGTTCTATTTTAAGTGTCCCAAAGACGTATTTATACGTTATGTTTTTTTATGCTAGAGCAGGGGTGGGCACACTCGGTCCTCGAGGGCCGGAGTCCTGCAGGTTTTGGATGTTTCCCTTCTCAAACACAGCTGATATATGATCAGATCGTCAGCAAGCTCTGCATAACCCTGATAACGATCCTGTTGATTGGAATCAGCTTGTGTTGGAGAAGGGAAACCTCCAAAGCCTGCAAGACTCCGGCCCTCGAGGACCAAGTTTGCCCACCTCTGTGCTTGAGCATACAGAAGGCTTTGATGCAGCCTCTCAAATGCAAAAAACGGTTGAAGAAATGTAGTTATTACACAAACGGCTAGCAGGTGGCAGCAGAGAAAAAAAATTTGATCAACCAGGGCCTTGTTGAAAAAAAGCTAATTTACCCACAGTTCTAAACAATTTGTGAATAATGTTAAAACTTAGCTATATTCTAATGCTAATAGCTGCAAAACGGAAACAGATAGATTTCCTGATGAAAGAAAAGACTCTGATCTTTCTTTTGGTAGCTTCCATGTTTTTATAGCAATACAACACAATATTATGTGGGCCTTGCAAACAGTAAAACAGCCGAGAGCAAAGGGGATTGCTTCAGTGAAAATGGCTGGGAGTGAATGAGTTAATTTACCAAATATTCTATATTGTTTTAAAAATATATATAAGAGATTATGTTAGATGAAAGAAACTGCAGTTTTTATTTACTAAAATATTATATGAAAAAAGCACAACGATCTTGAAAATGTGATGATGGGGTCATTATGTGAACAGCCAAAAGGCTGCATTTACACTGCAGCTTAATTCCGTTTTTTTTTCATAAGTATCTGATTTTTTCCATGCAGTGTGAACGGTACAATTAAAAAAATTTCACACCCGACCTTGTGCCTCTTTCGTATGTGCATATAAATCGGATATGTATGCGATGCATCTGCACTGTGAACGCTCATCCGCACACATCCGATTCATACGTCATCAAAAGCCTGATTTGCGCTCTGCGCGGGTGGGAGAGAGTGCTTGGAAGGGAGACTACTGACACGTCTGTGAATATATACAAAGCTGTTTTGAGTAACAGTGTTAAATTTTTATTTGTCCTTAATCTAATCACACTTGAAACATGAAGCATAAAGTTGACATTTGTGGCGACAGTAGAAATTCAGCCCTGGAGACCGTTCATCACGCACGACGATGATGCGACGCCATCTTCGGCAGACTTCTCAATGAAATGAGGATGTCGAAGAGTGCTCCCTCATTTCCCTCAAATTACCTCTTCCAACCTCGCCACTCTGGCGACATGAGATTAAAAAATAAATCCGACGGATTTCTGTTGCTGTCTGTAAACAGCACATTCAAAACTGACGCATGAAGAAGCCGATGATAGCAGCCAATCAGGAGCAAGCGTGAAAACAGTCACATAACCAGGAACGCGGGAGTTCGCACAGCTGAATTTGTATATGACACTGATAAAAGTCTCAGTGGCTTGTCTGGCAGCGGTAAAACGTTGCGAATCGGGACAATGTTCACTCCCGTGAACACCCCAACGTGACGTCGTCGTTTTTGGGTGTACGTCACTCGACGTGTGTTCTTTGCGCATGCGAGTCGCATCACGGGCGCATTGCGTCCATATTAAATGTCGCATCTGTTTTTGTAATGTGAACGCTACATAAAAAGATCGGATTTAAGAAAAAATCTGAATTGGGCGTCACGCCCTGCAGTGTGAACGTAGCCTAACAGCTGACAGAGCTGTCCTGGTGAGTTGGCAACACTCCAGTGCTTGTGTTCCACTAAATAGATTATTATATTTGCAATCAAAAGCATACCTAAATGTATAATTAGATGATTTTATAGAATGAAACCACTGTTCAGATGCAAAAGAAAAAAATATTAGCGTGTATGTTTTCACAAAAAGCTAATTTTTTGCTGAATTTCTTTAAATTACATATGCTCTACTGCGGATTACTAGCAAACGGAAAAAGGTAGAATCAAAGGTTTTTGTTTGTTTTTTAATGTAATGTAATGTTAAAATAATCATAAAAGACGCTATGATCTGATTTTGAAATATCTGTCAAAATGTTCTAAAATCACTGGCAATCTAGGGTTGTAATCAGTGCAAAGGAGTAACTGAATGAGTTGGATAATTTCCTGGAGCACCAGTTGCAGATGATGACCAGAGCACAGTGATTTGAAATCAGTGGTAGTAAACAAAAATGATTCCCCAGTGTTTTTATTCTTCTTTGTTGTGTAGATGGACAGGAGGCCGGCATGCAGCGGCCACCCCATGGACAATAGTTTTATGGAGGAGGGCAGCCCAACTATGGTGGAGAAAGGAATGGACCCGACCTCTGTGTTTGCAATGTGTGACGATGATGTTGATAATGGAATCCATGACGTGAAGGAGGCGGGTATGGGAGTGGCGTGTGCAGCGGAGGGAATCAACTATGCCACTCCTGCTGCCGCCTGTACCGCTCCGCCCGCCTCCAGGAGTGAGAGCAGCGCATCATTGCGAAATCGTAGAAGAGGCCGCAGCAGCGAGCGGGTTGAGGCCACAGCAAAGCGGGAATCGTGGATCGACCCACCGGAAGTGAAGGAGAGCGCCACGCTTACTCAGGCGGAGATGGAGAGCTGCACGCAGACTTATGAGGTACAAGCGACCAGCTGTTACACATTGGGAGTTTTTCAAGGTTGCTCGTCGGGGTGGGAATCTTTGAATGTCTCACGATTTGATTCAGATTTTTGGGTGCGCGATTCAATTCAGAATCGATTTCCGATTAAGAACGATTTTTGATTCGAAATGATTTGATTGACAATGATTTTTGCTTCAATTTATAGATGTTCATGGAATCGTAATGATCTACTCCGGTCTGACTCGCTAATGCTAATTAGTGCGCTACTCGCGGCACTTTTATCACTCAAAAGAACGGCTCCATGCTGCAAAAAAACTTTTATTGGAAAAACTCGATCGTGACTTTTCCCTTCCCACTCTCTAATGTGGCTACAACTTAACAGTGTATCAGACCGCGTGGAACCACACTGCCCCTAAGTGGCCAAATTGGGTACAACAAGAACAGCACTCCAAATAAATTTCACAAGCAGATGGCCATGTCCACTGTATATATTCGTCTTCTCACATGTTGTGTCCTTGTGTTGTGGACAAGGTAAACGTGGTCCTGAAAAGTACCACGCTTTCTTTTGATGTGGACAATGCTTTCGCAGGACACCTTCCAGGACTACCAGGAGATGTTTGTCCAGTTTGGCTACGTGGTGCTGTTCTCCTCGGCCTTCCCTCTGGCTGCCTTGTGCGCGCTTATCAACAACATCATCGAGATCCGCAGCGATGCCTTCAAGCTCTGCACGGGTCTACAGAGGCCGTTTGGTCTCAGGGTGGAGAGCATTGGCCAGTGGCAGGTCAGAACCAAAACTCACCTCAAAACAAAATGATTGTGTTATGTCTGAGCAGGGCTGTGCATTTCCCCCTCTCGTGCTGCAGTCTGCAATGGAAGCCATGGGTCTGATTGCCATCATTGTCAACTGTTACCTGATTGGTCAGTGCGGTCAGCTGCAGCGTCTTTTCCCCTGGCTCAGCCCTGAGATGGCCATCATCTCCATTGTCATCCTTGAGGTACTGCAGCCCAAATGGATTTTTCTCACCCTAAGCTTTTCTCATGACAAGGTACATCTATATACAGGTGCAGCTCACTAAATGGTTCCATTCTAAAAGGAAAACATACTGCATATTCTATATAGGCTTACTACACACAGTGGAGTATTTCACAATTTTATAATTTGGTGATAATAGCTTACAGCTAACAGAAAAACAAAATTAATTGTCCAAATAATTTTTTAACTCATTTCTCCCAAAAACGTATAAATAATAGGGATGCACCGAAATGAAATTTTTGGGCAGAAACCGAAAACCGAAACGCCGGAAAAAAATGATGACAGTTTTTTAAATTATCATTGCATTTATTATAATTAATTAAGATTATAATACTATTATAAAATACACCCTTCTCCTTCTCTGGTGTGCACAATGAGCTGCCGGTACTCAAACGCCAGCCAGCAGCAAAGCGGCTTTTTTTGTTTGTTTTTTGCTTGCATCACCAAAACATCCTCTTTCGGCCATATTCTTTCTGTAAAAGTTTTATTTCGTCCGAATGCCGAAAATGCATATTTTTTCAATTTTCGGCCGAATATTCGGTGCATCACTAATAAATATGTTATATTTTAAATCGTTTAAGTGTCCCAAAGACGTATTCATGCGTTTTTTGAAAGTTTTTTAATGCTAGAGCATACAGAAGGCTTTCATGCAGTCTCTCAACTGCAAAGAACGGTTGAAGAAATGGTAGTTATTACACAAACGGCCAGCAGGTGGCAACAGAGCAAAAGAGATCAACCAGGGCATACTGAAAAAAGCTCATTTGCCCACAGTTCTATACAGATTTGTGAAGAATGATGAAACTTAGCTATATTCTAATGCTAAACGGAAAGAGATACAAATGTACTTTTTTCCTGATGAAAGAAGAGACTCTATTCTTTCTTTTGGTAAGTTCCATGTTTTTATAGCAATAGAACAGAATATTCTGTGGGCCTTGCAAAATTAATCAAAATCCAGGAAAACAGCCGGGAGCAAAGGGGGTTGCCTCAGTGAAAATGGCTGGTAGTGAATGAGTTAACAGCGAAATTAGGGAGGAAATGGCCTTCCAAAAAGTACTCTCCTATATTGATTTAAAAAAGGAACCTTTTTATGATATTGAGATGCACCTGTACTGCATATCTTGCTGAGAACTTCACAAATGTACGAGTCAGAATTTCCATACTGGATTTACTGCATATGCGTATATATCTACCATATATACTGTAGAAATTACTTTTTTAGAGAAAATGCTAGTGCCTGATTTACAAAGATCTGTAATTAAGTGTTAAATTGCATGCTTGGTGGGCATTTTGCATGTGATCTATAAATGTACAATCTTTTACTAAGATCACACATAGCGGGCACTGAATTGTATTCAATCACGGTGCTGTTTGCACCTAACATTCACGCGCATCATTTAAAGATGCCAAATCAGTTTGATCAATCATTTTATGCATGCTAAATTAATCTATTTGCATATACCACACACACACAGAATTGCATGTGCGCAAAATGCCTGCAGATGCAATCCGGGGTGCTCTGAGTTAGTAGATAAGCTTCCTCATCTGTGTGAGCAATCAAGTTTGCTACACTTTTTGCATGTGCACACTTTTAGTAAATCAGACCCTCGATATGTTAAGATAAAAGATCTTTGTTTTCTGTCTGATTGTGTTCAGCATTATGCAAAACCTAAACAAATGCACTTCCCTCTGAAAGGGGAAGTCAACCCTGTCAAAACGGGGGGCTTTAGGACCCAGATGCGGGAAGGCAGAGCAAGGAGGCAGAGGTGTAATCCAAAAAATAAAGGGATTTAATTTCTATTGACAAAGAGGG
This sequence comes from Vanacampus margaritifer, assembly GCF_051991255.1. NCBI lineage: Eukaryota > Metazoa > Chordata > Actinopteri > Syngnathiformes > Syngnathidae > Vanacampus > Vanacampus margaritifer. The sequence continues at coordinate 6,471,831 of NC_135444.1, forward strand.
TTCCAAAGTTCAAAAACATAAAACAAAGCATGAACTTGAACTTGAACAAAAGATGGAACAAAAAAAAACTGACAGCAACAAAACATGAACTTGAACTAGAACTTGGGAGGGAACAGGAAACAGGCAGCATGACATGAGGACAAACATACATACCACAATGCACCAACACAGACAGAGGAGAGACAGCAGACTAAATACACCAACACTAATGACGCAACAAGACACACCTGGACCAGACACAAGTGGCTGAGGGCACTGATTGGACAACACAAGGAAGGGCAGGGTCACAATCAACAAGACAAGGAAAACACACAAGGAAAGCAGAAACTGAACATGACAGAACCAAAACCAAAACCAAAACATGACAGAACCAAAACCAAAACCAAAACATGACAGAACCAAAACATGACAAACCCCCAAAAAACTCTTGACTATAATATGTTCTATGCAGCCCCACTAGTATAAATACAGTATTCTGGTTAAAATTGTGTTAGTGGAATATGAGTTAAGCTGCAAAATCCAGCAGTGTTTATCAAAATCAGAAGGCGGCCATTTTGCCACTTGCTGTCGAATGAAAATGACATCATAGTTGCTCAGGTCTCAGGTAACAACCAATCACAGCTCAGCTTCAGAAAACAGGTGAGCTGTGATTGGTCGATGCCTGAGCCCTGAGCAACTGTGATGTCATCGTCAGTCGACAGCAAGTGGCAAAATGGCCGCCCCCCCGAGATGGATTCTGCTACATAACTCATGTAATATTAATCAGAATGTCATGTTTAGACAAGTGTGGTCACATATAACATGTTATTGTCAATAAATATTTACGGTTGACTTCCCCCTTCAAAGTGAAACAACGAATCTAGATTTGTGATGAAATGTATAATCATCGTCAATGCTTTAACTATTTGCAAGTATGCTGGCGGTTCTTCACACAATGGTTTGCAATGATGCACACAAACAACCATAAATCAACCTTGACTCATGAAAGCGTCACTTTGTTGTAAATAATGGCAGAAGTGGTATGTACTGTATACCAGTAGAGCAGTTCATGCAACATAGTTGAATATACTGTATATTGTATGAGATGATTATGGTTTTTGAGTGTGTATTTTTCACTCTCACTCACTCACTGCCTTGCACCTAATTTGAGCCAACTGTAGATGTGATTTGTGCCAACATAAAATCCTTCACTTATTTGGACCCAAGTGGTCTTCCCCTTAGCTCAGCTGTGCGTCTTTTTGTTTTTGTTTTATAGCGAAAGCACACCTTAGTGATTGATGCGTCATCAGAAACTGGAAGACTGTGGCAAGTCTTTTAATTTGTCCTCAACTACCCGTAACGTATATTTGTGTTGTGGATGTGTGAGCCCGCAGCTCCGTAGCTGTCTATAATAAGATAAGGTAAGCAGCCTGCAGCACTGTCTTGGCCTGATAAAGAAGTCAGGCTGATTTCAAGGAGAACTAAACAGCCCAGATCTTGCTCCAGAAATAGTTCAAGTCGCATCCATGAATGTTTTGTTCCATATTTCATTTGAATGTTACTTGTTTGCGCTCATCCTCCTGTCGACTTGTCTGCTTGTCTATCTGCAGCACTTCGCTGTCCTCTTGAAGTATGTCATCCATGTGGCCATTCCCGACATTCCAACATGGGTCAGAGAGGAGATGGCTAAACTGGATTATCAGCGCAGGGAGGCCTTTAAGGTGAATTATGAGAACGCATAAATAAGTGCGGCTTTTATATGGATAAATTGGTAGGGTGCCAACCACTTAAGATGGGGATGGACTTTTATTTTTTATTTTTTTGGATGGATTTTACACATAATTCATTTCCACAACAGTTGGCATGATTGGGGACAATTGATGTGGCTAGTTGAGGGGGGCTAAACAGTGCTTGGACTTGCAACAAAAATTCAGCAAGTGACATTTGTATCAATTCACATACTGTGCTTTAAAAAAAAGAAGGAAAAAATGGACAAAAATTACAAATATTTGAACTCATTCACTGCCATTGACGGCTATAAACGTAAAAAAATCTTTAGTTTAACTTTTTTTTCACTTTTGTTAACAAGAGTATGAAAACCTAGACATTTTTTTAAATAATCTTTTCTTTTTTTTAAAGAAAAGATCAGGCGATTAAATTCGTAAAAAAAATTGTAATTGTAATTAATCGCATGACTTCAATAGTTAACTCACGATTAATCACAAATGTTACCTATGTTCTAAATGTACAATAATTTTTGTCTAGGTTTTCATACTCTTGTTAACAAAAGTGAAGAGTTAAACTAATAGAAATAGTTCAAATGAATTTTTTACCTCTGTAGCCGTCAATGGCAGTGAATGAGTTAAAAAGCCGCTAGCAAGCTAGCAAATAGAGGACCAAAAATGCCCAAATAAACAAAAAATTAATAGATAAAAGTGAAAATACAAACTGATGTAAAAAATATCATTCAAAAATTACATTTAAATGGAAATAAAAACAAGTAAAATACAAAAAATAAAAACAAGATTCAAAAAGGTTTTTTTTGTGGATTTTATTTCCATTTATATTTATTTTTTTGTCATTCATTTATAAATTATATTTTTTGTATCCGTTTTCATTTTCACTTTTATTTTTTATTTTGGGCATTTTTAGTCCTCCATACTATAGTAGTATTTGCTACTGAAATGGGATGTAATAAAGCCTTAGTTGAAAAAGTAATACGTCCCGTTCATACGTTTGTCTTTTCACTGTCGCTGTTCAAGTCACATGACTGAGACGACTCAAATCAAGTCAAGTCGACAACACTCGAAAAAGTTAACAGAAGTGAAGCTTCATCTCCAGATTATTATGTCCAATAATGTGCTAATGACAACTTTATTTATTATAGAATAACTGCACTGTATGGCATTGGTTACTATATGATTGTTATTCTCATGCAGGCCATTTATTTTCAGCTGTAATACTTGTTGAAATGTGGAGTGTAGCTATTGGTGAGTGACTTTATTAATCATTGCTTTTATTTTGGTTCTTGATGGCTACTGGCACTAAAAAGGTTTGGGGACTGCTGCCTTGGTTTAAAAAAAAAAAAAAGGCGTGCTCAATGTGCATTGTTCGAATACCACTATTGTAGATATTTTATTTTTGGATTGATTCTTAGAAGCATTAATATTAATGTATGCAATTACAATGCCTTACGAGGTTAGTAGTAGTAGATACCAGTGCTCATTTTTGACAAGAAATTTAAATTTAGTTTTTGTTATAGTCTTTTGATGAAAATTAATTAAAGTTTTAGTCAGAATTTAGTCATCCTATTATATTTTAGTTTTAATCCACTTTTGGTTTACGAAATAAAGGGCAATTTTAGTCGGTTTTCCTTCAGCATACTTTTTTTTTTTTAATGTACAAAAAATTATAACAGAAGCAATTTAAAAAAAAAATAGAAATCTGTTTATCGAAATAAATAAATAAATGTGTTTTGAGTGCAAAAATTTGGATTTGATACTCTTTTCTACATCCACTCCAATCACCACCAATTCAATCAATCAAACATGTTGAGTTTAGTAAACCACAAACTCAAGGCCCGTGGGCCGGATCCTGTCATCCACCTCATTTTAGGTGGCCTGATAGTTTGCCAAAACTTTTCCCGTGGCTTCTGTTCAAAACGAGTTTCATCTTAAAACTGATCATGTTCAAATGCTGGGCCGGAAGTCAGATAATGGACAAGAAGTGTAACTGCCGCACGCTCCGGCGTCTGCAGTAATAACACACGGTTGCGTTTCCCTTCCTCCGCAGAAGCACGAGCGTCAGGCTCAGCAGCACTACCAGCAGCTGCAGAGGAAGAAGAGGGAGGAGGAGGAGAGGCAGAGGCAAGTGGAGCACATGGCCCGCCGAGAAAGGGACAGGGACGACAGCAGGGGCGACGCCTCCGGGGATCACCACCACGACAAAAGCCACGGCAGCAAATCGCGGTCCGGCGGAGGAGGCGGGTCGGACAAGCCCAAGAGGCCCAGCTCCCTGTTGGCTAACAACAACGTGATGAAGCTCAAACAGATCATACCGCTGCAGAGCAAATTCTCCTCAGGTGGCGCCCGTTCCCCGCAGTCGCCCACGGAAGCAAAGCTGCCAGGGTTCCTCAGCTTCAAATTCCTCAAATCGCCCGAGAATAAGAAGGAATCTGCGGCGGCGGCTAACGCCACCTCTGCCGCCAACGGTACGTCCACAACATCATCCTCATCATCAGGTAGCAGCTCACAGGAGCGTTCGCAGTCACCCAGCAAAGCCTTCAACCCTGGCAAATTGTTTAATTTTGGAAAGTCGGAAGCGGGGACATACATCAACGGGGCGCCACTTCCCAGATCTGGGGACGGATCATCATCACACATGTCAGAGAGACCGCCTTCCAGGTCTGACTTGAACGGCATTCCGGATGAAATCCCCTCACCTGGAGAGGAGGGGTCAGAAGACGGACATTCAAGTGAGCTGGATCTTCCTGGCCCAAAAGTCTAGTAGCTCCTTTGGTTTCACCTCAACAGAAGAACTAACGTGAGGAGACGTGTGGCAACTGCAGGCCCCGCCCACTCTGTTGTAGTACTTGAAGTTGAAATTGATTCCTGTTGTTTTTGGTTTTCCTGAGCAACAAAATCGGCTTGACCAGAACGTTGTTGACCCTCCTGTCACGCTACAACATACATACAGTACACACGCAATCATGTCTACAATACATCAAGAAATGCATGAGCTGCGTTTCTTCTATTTTTAAGCCTTCAAAGCAAAAAGCTGTGATTCTTAATTTCTTCCGTGGCCAATTAATTGTGAGCATCTTCCAATAGTTTGGAAGGGGGAAAAGATGAGAAAAAGGATCTTTAATTGTACTAAATAAGTGTTTCTTAGTCATCACAGATCAGTATTAGGCAACTGTCTTGTTTTTAACTGTGAAATATATGGCCCCTCTTTTTATGTGGAAAAAGAAAAGAAAAGCAATATTTAATCAGTCTTTTAATTTTGAGTAACTGCAGTTTCTATTGTGACACAACCACTCCGTTAGGAAGCATCCTTGATGAGTCCACAGGCTTTATTTTGAAAGTCCAGACGAGTAAGCTTTGTACACAGCTTCCCATCTGTGGCAATATGGGATGCCATTGAAACAACAGTCCTGCTGTCATTGTTTCTAAAAGGAGATATAAAGAGGCAAAAGAAAAAGATAAATGAAACACGGACAACTAGGAAGCGTGTAACTGGTAATGTGGAGCAAACATTTTTGACAGTCAAATGTGTTCAAACGTATTTGCAAAGTGCGTTCGAATGTATTGATAACATGTAGTCTACTCTAAATGCTAAAAACAGCATTTTCCCCATAATACCACGAGGTATTAATCTACGCATGCGCATATCCCCCGCGACATGATGGCAAAAATCGGAAAAATGACAAACGGAAATATTAATTAATTTTAATACTTTTAATTAATTAAAAACATTACTAATGAACAATTTGTGTTTACCTAATTTTCGAACATATTGGTATAATGTAGGCCAAATGGGACAAAAACAAAACAAAACAAAAACGTTTTTAACGTGCACATGCGCAACTTATTACCTACCCTGTGGAAGAAATGCGGTTTTTAGCATTTAGCCTACATTTTATCAATACGTTCGCAGTCTTCGCACGTACTACAGTCAAAAATATGTATTCCACGCTTCCGTAAGAACCTGAGCAAATGTTATAAGACGCAGTCCATAGACAGTAGACGACCTCTCACAGACAAATGGTTCGCAAATTCACACCGTCTAAACGCGCTTGACTAGTGATTGGTGAATTTAAGTTACTTTTGCACTAAACGCTACATTTCTCTGCAGGAGACAGCAGTCACACATTATGCACAGTACACGAGCAGAAATAGCGTAAATAGTTAATATTTATTTTTGTAAGGTGCTCTCGTGACGGGATTGCTTTATTAGTGCTAATTATTTTTAATTTTGACCAAAGTGGTATTTTTTCATATGAAACTGTTCATGTAATATAAATTAAATGCGGTTTAATTTTCCGTTCTGCACTTCTGCCAACGGATGGCGGCAGAAATGTTCTGTAACATGCAGAGCAGCATCTCAATCTGGTTGAGAGACATTACCTATGCATTCCCACGTCACTGACACTGATAAGGGTTATTGTTGTTTTTTGGCAATACATCCACTTGTCCCTCTGCGTCGTCTCGGCCATATTTGTCGTGCATCACGTCCACTTGTCAGTTTCCGCATCAGTAGAAGTGAACGCAGCTCGACTTCATCCTCAGATAACCTCACGTGATTCATTTTCAAGTTCAACCCAATGTGTTAACATTTAACGTTTTGTTTTTTGTTTTAGTGTCACAGTAGGTCCATTATAGCCCGTGCAGAAAGAAATACAAGTATGTAATAACGAGTTTTTGACGTATTGCAATAACGGAATAGAATATGTTATCAAACTATGTATTGTTTTCAAATATTAGATAATAATTATAATTACCGGGCTGGAGAAGTGTCAGTGTATGTTTTTCAGAGGAAGTGAAAAAATCAGGAAGGTGATGATGTGCTAGCTGGGCTGAGCTCAATAATTGCCTCCCCGAGCTAAAGAGAAAGTTTGAAAGCAGGGCTAACAAATGTGAGGAAATGATCCAGTTACTCGTGGAACACAAGTTTGGGGGTCACTATATTTTCAGGGAAATCACAAGTTCATACTGTACAGTAGATATTGATCACACTGACCACTTATTGTATTCATCATAGCCTTTTGCTGCAGAAACATCTACGCATTATTATAATGGGTGTTTACGTATTGGCTGTCTTAAACTAAACTTTGGAGAACTGTGGCATATTTCTTGGTTCACAAATGCATTGGTGTGTCAGAGAAGAACCTCAAAGAAGAACATTGGCACATTTGAAATGGTAGCGTGCAAATCAGCAGGTTAAAGACTGAGATTTCGTTAACATCTGGCTGTCAACATCACTACAAAAAACATAACACTATCGTCATCATCCATTGATGCCTCACATCATGAAGCTCTTCCAATGTACAAAACCTCTTTTGAAGACAACTGGGAAATTGGACTATTTATTTGTTTTAATTTATTTTGTCATATTTTTGTAAGATCAGGAAAAGTTGATAGTTAATAAAACTATTTCAAAAGCATTTCATGTGTTGTTAGTTGCTGTAGAATTGAATGACCCACAAATTGACATTCCACAACTTGAGAATTTGTTTAAAGCAATACTTGACAACAACAGTGTCTGTCCAGTTTTATTTCAGCAAAGCTAAAAAATAAAATAAAAATCTGACCTAACACATCAAACGGGGAAAAGGCTTCATGTGTTGTCGAACAGTCTTAGCAGAAGCATAACATGCTCTTATGCCTGAAACGGACAGGATATTTACACAACTGGTAGCGAGGTGACACACCACATTGTTTCAATTCTCATCACATACAACCTGTATACATATATATATATATCTTTATTCGGCATTGTATTGGACAACAAAAGAAACCATAGGAACATGTGATATGGACTGCATGCTAAATACAGAACCTCTTTTAACTCGCAGAATGGAACTACTAAAGCCACCAAAACGAAGGTGACGCCAGAACAAAACAGGATCCAAACCGTGACGACCAGTTCTAAGGCCTCTAAGGCTAACAATCCACAAATGACATGAGGGGGGGGGGGGGGGGGGTGTATGTGCAGATCACATCTATTCTGCACCGAGGCTGCTCTCTTTCAATTAACAGTTCTTACAATGAACCTAAATAAACTTAACAAGTGCATTAAATTAAATTATGGAATTGACATTCAAACAAAATGTAGCCTTTTTATTTCCCAGTCTCTTTTTGCTCAAACCAAGAAGTCAAATATGTTGTACAAGATCAGCCTCAGACGGTAGAAATGTGTTTGATATAGTTATATATATATAAAAAAAAAAAAAACACGCACACAGCCAAGCCTAAAGATGATGGATCGATACACTGCAAACACACCCGAGCGTGATGCTTCTACTTTGTGCTGTTCTTCACAGTGCATTCTTGCTTGTGTGGATTCCAACAGTGGGGAGAAAAGTCACCATTGTTACAGAGCGGCCAGTGAAACGGAGGAGGGGGCACTTATGCAGGCAGGAAGCGCGTTGCCATACTTAACCAACAAAAAAACCCCCACACTTTTTAAGACTGGACGTTTCAAGCCGCTTGCCAACCGTCAACATAATCCGTTAGCTCACATGTACGGCACGATACACACACACAGCTCAGCATGCATACAAACATACATGACACGGTACATATAAACGGCATATACAGCCCGGTCCGAAAAGGGTTCTCGTCACTTCTCAAAGTGGTTGCAAATCCATTCAAAGTGCCGGCTTCCTTTCCTCCTCAACGAGTTGCGCGCGGGGCCCCGCTTAAGGGAGGTACGGGCCCTCGCCACGCAACCGAGGCCACAAGCTGTCACCCTTTTGCTTTACATTTGTTTTGATTGGCTATGCCCTGCACACACAGACACACACGCGCGCACACACACCCACACACACTTATGAGTCTTCATTCATTTCTTGGCTGTCTGTCCGGGCGATCTTTCGTGGTGGCGCCGGGCTGTCCCCCTCCCCTTGTTCTTGTTCCCGTTTCTTCGCTGCATTCTGGACATCGAAAGGGGAACGGTTAGCGACGGCGCATCAACGGAAGGAAACGGCGTCCAAGCGTGCTCACCTCTTTGTCCCACTGATGATGGAGGTAGCGCAGGAGGATGTTAGTTTTCTCTGTGACGATAACTGGGGCAAAAACACAGCGAGAAAAATGTCACTGGCACACACAAGAGCCACTGCAAATTCATCGCAAGGTGGCTCATAGGTTACGCAAATCGACCTTTGGCCCCAGATAGTTCAAGTATCTTGGATTAGATGCAAACATGAACCTGTTCAAATATCTGAAAGCCAAACAATGCCGGTGTTTGCCTAAATTCCACTTCCAGACTGTCTTGACTTTTTTTTAACCTCCACCTGACAACTTGGTCTAAACTAATTGGAAAAATCAAGAAAAAAAAAGAAAATATTTTATTTCTCAACAATACTGCTCTTCCCATGATTTTTTTTTTTTTTTTAACAAACACAAACAATAAAATAATCTATATTAGAAAAAAAATATCAGATTTATTATTAGGGATGGCCAAGTACCAATAGCAGGTATCAATTAGGGGTGTGCCCAAAAATAATCGATTCTCATTTAGTACAATTCAGAATCGATTTCAAATGTCCCAAAATGGATTTTATTTAAATTATTTTATACTGTCTTGTCTTTGTTTGCGTGTGCCCTTTATTGGGAGCGCTATTCATTTGGCCACTTAGGGGCAGTGTGGTTCCACACGGTCTGATACACTGTTAATTTGTAGCCACATTAGAGAATAGAAGGAAAAAGTCACGATCAAGTTATTCCAATAAAAGTTGTTTTCTTGCAGCGTGGAGCCGTTCTTTTGAGTGATAAAAGTGCAGCGAGTAGCGCTTTAGTTAGCATTAGAGAGTCCGACTGGAGTAGATCATTACGATTCCATGAACATCTATAAATTGAAGCAAAAATCATTGTCAATCAAATCATTTAAAAAAAAAAAAAAAAAAAAAAATCGTTCTTTAATCGAAAATCGATTCTGAATCGAATCGCACACCCAAAATTCGGAATCGAATCGTGAGACATTCAAAGATTCTGACCCCTATTATCAATATCTCCTTTCAAGGTATCGAGCACCGTCAAAGGCTGCCGATGCCAGTAACCGAGACCAGTGACTCACACCCTCATGTGGCTGTTCACTATCAGGAAGTAAATGGCATGCATGGCTGATAGAACCTTTTCCTAAGTGAACTACATCCATGTCCATCCTCTCACATGCCCTTTAAGAGGCAATTTCTATAACATTTGGATGAAGGCTTAGAGTCCATTATTAGTGTGTTGCTACCAACATAAGACGTTCATTTGCCAACTCACTTTGGGTGGTTTGAAGATGTTCTCCATTACGGTTTTTCATGCATATAGTTATGTTACACATTGAATGTTTTCATAAACTGAGAAAATGTGGTTACTATTTAGTAAATTTGTACTGTCTAGTTTTCCTGCTGAATGCAAATGCAAGCAACATAGCGCTTTTACTTCATTGTGTGTTATGATAGTATGTTTCCTAGACGGTATATTTAATAGGGGTGGGAATCTTTGAATGTCTCACAATTCAATTCAATTACGATTTTTGGGTCTGCGATTCGATTCAGAATCGATTTTTGATTAAGAATGTTTTTTTTTTTTTTTATTCAAAATGATTTGATTGACAATGATTTTTGCTTCAATCTATAGATGTGCAAGGAATTGTAATGATCTACTCCAGTCTGACACGCAAATGCCAATTAGTGCGCTACTCGCGGCACTTTTGTCAATCAAAAGAACGGCTCCACGCTGGAAAAAAAAACCTTTTATTGGAATAACTGGATTGTGACTTTTTCCTTCTACGCTCTAATGTGGCTACAACTTAACAGTGTATTAGACCACGTGAAACCACACTGCCACTCAGTGGCCAAACAAGTGAACAGCGCTCCAAATAAAGGCACACACAGACATAGGCATGACAGTATAAAATTATTTAAATAAAATCAATTTTGGGACATTTAAAATCGATTCTGAATTGTAGTAAATGAGAATCGCGATTCTTATGAGAATAGATTTTTGGGCACACCCCTAATATTTAATTATATTTTATCTTTACTCCATTCATCCAATATTTGTCTTACTTTGAGTAGGTTTGTGCTTCAATTTATTTTGAAGAAAGACTACATCTCAGGTGGTTTATTTTGCAATTTCATTAACTTGCTACAAATGAAGCTTAAATCAGAGTGTGAGTTATGTTTTATTTTGAATTTAAGTTTTTTTCTATTACAGAGTGACTGCTGCCTTTTGTAAGAAATAAACAAAATGGCTTTCTTTTAAAAATATCTATCATTGATTTAATGGAAATGTTAAAAATACTAGTGGTATTGGTTACTTGGTATCGGTATTGGTGCATAGTTGAGTACTCATATTGCATCTGTCTGGGGGTAAAAAAAAAGTGATATCAAACATGCCTATATATTATAGATAAATGTTTTGGTGTTATAGTTTAGGCTTACACAAATACAGGTAAACAAACCATAAGTTAACATGAAAGACAGTTTAGTTATCTACTTCAAGTTCAATTACAGCTGGTAACTTACTTAAGCCTCGTTTCCATGACCGGTCTCTACTCTACTCTACTCTACTCTACTCTACTCTACTCTACTCTACTCTACTCTACTCTACTCTACTCTACTCTACTCTACTCTACTCTACTCTACTCTACTCTACACCAACAAATCTACCTGTCTCTACTCTTTAACTAATTTTTCTGGTACCTGCTCCTTTGCGGTTCAAAAAAAAAAAAAAAAAGTAGCCCAGTTCCAAAAGGTGCCGTAATCATTTTGGAGGCCAACGATTGGTGCGAGACATGTCGTCACCCATGTGCAGCTGCGCAAACCACCACCCCGGGAAAACCGCCGCCATTAACGACGAAGAGAGGACAACAATGGCTGAAATATTCATTCGATGTCTTCTGGCTGAAATAAACGGCCACAAACCAAGCAACGGCTTTTTGGTGTAATGCAGAGCAGAGTAGAGACGATATCGTCGGTGGAAACGAACGAGGCTTAAAATCCTTTTGACTTGCAGTCTTTTAAGCTTTTGCCATTCACTATGACGACATGACAGAATTGTACCAAACAAGTGTGGTTGGTGTAAGTCATAAATCTGATTATAGCAAAGAAATCTGTCTCTTTATCACTTCAACTTTTCATGTTTCATCAGCATATCATGAACCAATAATATGTAAACATGCACTTGTTAACCACTGCACTTATCTAGACTAGACATATACATAAAACACATATAACAAAAATAAAGCCTTCCAACTAAAATGAAGCAGAGCAGAGTCCTCCCAATCACCACATTTGAGATTTGGAAATGGCCCTTTACTACTTGCAATGTTGAATTCAATTAACTGTTCAGCCTTAGAAAAATCTAACAAAATAAAGAGTGAACTGAATGTACAAAATCATTACACAAGTGTAAGTCCAGTCCACAGAATACAATAGCAAGTTTTGTTATTGAACCCGTTTGTGCTTTAATTCCAGATGTTTCTCCAAGAGACTGCTACTTACTAGTGTTAATTTTGTCAACAAAAACTAAACAAAAATAATTTTGTCAACACACATTTTTCACCGGACTAAAACTAGACTAGACTAAAAGCCTCATTAATAAACAATAACCGAGACTAAATCAGTATATATTTTCGTTGACTGATGAAGACGAGACGAAAATGTACTTTACTTGATTAAAAAATGGACATTTTAGTTATAACAAAAACGAGACAAATATTATATGATTTTGTAAAAATCTTGTCTCGTCGAATCTGTCATGTCTGTGACACTGTCATGTGACACACAGTGACACATCCCCTTTCAAATCTGCAGCTAGCAAGTGCAACATGCACAAACTCATGGGACAGACTGGAGGTGGATTCACAGTGAAGGTAAAAAAAAAAAAAGGGAATTACAATTATAATTTAACAATCCAATAATAATAAAGCGACTGCTAACTAATGCTGGCTAATTTACTAGCTCATGGCATGGAGCCGTAGTGGCCAGTGTAATTGTGTGAAATTGTTTTTCATCAAAAAGATCTGGCTAAAACATTGAGTTTTTGTTGACTAAAGCTAGACGAATAAAATTCTGTTTTCTTGGACTAAAATAAAGACTAAAATGTTAGATTTATAGTCGACTAAAAATTGACTAAATGAAGATGAGATGAGGTTGACTAACTAAAAACTACCAAGCATGACAAATTGGACTAAAACTGAGACCAAAATAAAAAAAACACTACTACTCACTCTGTTCTGAAGGGTATTCCCGTGTTGGAAGATAGACAGAGGGCCTCCGATTCTGCATAGGAGAGCAAAAAGAATTCACTTTATTAAGCAAAAAATATTTTGGTTGCTGAAGAGAGAAGAGAAACAGCGCCAATGTGAAGTACTTACGGATGCTTTACAAACGGAGTCTGCATGAAACCTGCTGAAGTTGCTTTTATTGTAGACGGGAAGCCCTTTTAGGAAATCTGCCTGTGGATGGAGGCAAAATTAGACGACTGCTTTTTTCCAACCATTTTAAAGCCGATTCTTGGACACTTTGCGATATGTTGTATCGCCATGGCATGTCAACGTGAGAACACGTCGCTCTCCTACCCATCCCAAAACATAAATTGCAACTAATCATTTCAATTTCCTACTTCAACAGAGTGCATGATGATGCCGGCGGATTGACCTCAGTGATGAGAATAATGACGTGCTACAGAAGTACCAGCATCTAGCCGACTAGCGGCTATCGGTTTGTTAACGTGACCCCTGCGCTAATGACAGCAGCTCTGCATTGGTACGTAGATACCTTCTCCATGACAGTGGTCCACCTAAAATCCAACGTCGAGGCCGACCGTTGATCTTGTTGCAGACGCCGCCGCGCACGTCGTGATAGCGGCCAGGCAAGCAGGCAGTCGGGCGGGCGAGCAATATGTTTATGACTATGTTAACGATAGCCGTGCTAACTCACGGAATTGGACACCGTACGGCTCGTCTGTCGGGTGGCGCCGGCCACACAAACACAAACCTCGCACTCAAATCACTATTTTCATTCTATATTCAATTACACGTAGAACTATATTGCTCCGAACAACACTCCGGCTTGACATTGCATAAATTAGCAAAGCTGGTTATTCGGGAGATCCACGGTTAGCATGATGGCATCGCTGCTTCTTAAGACCGCGCCCCGGAAACGCTCATGCCCATTAAAGGTCCTGCTACCTTTGGGGTTGAGCCCTCTAGCGTCTGGAGGTCCAATTACAACTAGGCTACTACTCGTGGTACGGTGAGCAAATTCATTTCAACTACAATTTGTAATTAACACGGTGATTTTTTTTATAGGCTCAGGATACCTAAGTTCTGACATTTTTTTAATAGCTCACGAATGTTAAAAAAATAAATAGAAATAAATATGCTAACTCAAATATAAATTTAATTAAACATTTCCGACAATATATTTAAAAGAAAAAGACCAAGACAGCCTCTTGTATGTTTATCAAGTTCCAAACTAGTTATTGTATGCTGAAATGCCAACATTTTAAGCAAACACATATGACTGTGGATGACATACAATAGCTGTTCTTTTTCATAGTCCCTCCATCCATTTTCTATACTGCTTATCCTCTCTCAGGTCACAGGTGAGTTTGAGCCTATACATATGGAGTATTTGTCGCGTGAAAGATGAATAAAGGTCACTAAGTATTGTGTAATGAAAAGTAAACCACAATTCTCAAACGACTGTTCGACTTTCTTCTTCTGCAGTCCATCAATACTCAAGTAAATTCATTTAAAATTAACCCTAAAAAAGCTACGTATGATATTGACAAAAATGAAAACGAAAAACTTTTTTTGGGGGGCTGTACTGGTTTCAGTTAGTTCTTAAAGCTATAACAACCTTTCCACACACATATCTAAAATTAAGTATTTTTTATTGTTATTTATATTGTGCACACGAGTGAAAAACTTGTTTCACAAATAAATGTTTATTAGTACTGTGTAGCTAACAGTAGTCTGCTGTTTGCGTCAGTAGAGGGCGCTCTTCCCTTCTGAATCCAACCAGGAGATTATAGCTGTTCGAAGTACAAATTAAAGGTATACTTTAGGCTCCAAGCGCCTTGATTATTCTTCCAACATTTTTCCAAATGTAGACTGGGGCACTGGCTCGCATAGAAGTGAATGAACGAGAGCAGAGCACAACCGCTTGCCGACATGCCGCTCGTCGGACGGTGGACGTCGAGGACTGCACTCGAGTTAAATTAGATTATTGGATTGACTTTCACAGATTACATAGCTCTCCGATTTCCACGATGCTTCATGAGAAAACCACGTTATTTTAATCACATCAATCATATTTCACCTCAGAGTTCGGAAATATTAAAGGTATGAAATCTTTCATCTGTTTTTTGTTTTCAAGCTAAAACTCGACTACTTCTAGGATGGTTCAAAAGTAAACCGCAACTTCTAATGCTAACGGGACAGGTCGTGTCGAGCTTTGACGGCATCAGAAATTTGTTTTTGTGTTGCATAATCTAAATGTAAATAAACCCGACATTGGGGTATGAATCCTTGTCACGAGTTGATAGATGGATGCATTAAAAGCATTGACCATGATTATTTTATTTATTACCGACACTTAAATTTTCAGTTTTAATCATTTGTATAGCAATTTGAGAGTGCAGCGGAAACGTTGAGACTCTACCTATACTGATTGTTTGTTTGTTTTTATCAATAAAGCATATTATATTGAATGTTTTGATCATATCTGCCTCAAAGTTGTGAGATTCTGGGTTCAACTTTTGTCTCTGGCCTTCCTGTGCCTGTGTAGCTTTTCTATGGATATTCCTGCTTTCTCCCACATTTTGCCCAAAGTCAACTGGGTTCAGATCTAGTCATCCACGACCCTAAAGGACATCTTGATGTCTAAATTCAAATTGTCACTTACTGTATTTGTATTCTCTACCAGTATACAAGTGTTTAGATGATTTCTTTGTAGTGGTCATCCAGCCTCAATTAGTGACTGAATTCATATTGAGGATGACCGAGTGTGACAGTTTACAACAAGAGAGGCCACAGATTGCGTTGTGTGGATTTAGATACAAACTGTAATCCCCTTTCGCCAGAGAGGAAAGTAACAGGAAGGCAAGATAATGCCATGAGCACAGCCTTGCAGACCCCGCATGGTGCACTGTTGTTGCCATGACTGGTAATCACCTGACACTGTTGTTGTTGTCGCCGTCGCTGTGTCTTAGTGTTATCAGAATTGAACAAGAGAGAAGCCATGAAGCTGGTGCAGATACTACATGACGCTACTGTTCATAATGCTATATGAATGTGGATGCAGAAGTACAGCAGCAACACTGGTTACTAGTAACCTATTGGCAACATTTAAACATTTATTTGTCTGCTGCTGACCTGTTGAAGTTAAGAGCATTTATAAAATTGGTTCAAATAAAGTTTGGAGTGTGTTGCTGTAAACATATAGTATCAGAAAAGAGTAATAATGTCACATATCTTTTTGGGGGAACACGCTTGAGTTCAGGATTGTAATAATGAAAATTGTGATTCCATTATGTCAGGCTAAGTCCACACTAATACATATAATTTTTTAATAGTGTAGGCTATACTTGCATACCTCCTAGGACTAAAATATTAATCAATCAATTTTTGATACAGTTTACTCTCAATAAGATCGGAGGTGAGTTGGAGCCGATCCCGGCTGAATTTGGGCCAGCGGCACTAGGGACATTTTAGAGCTTTCTGTTACCTAACATTCATGTTGTTGGAATGTGGAAGAATGCTGGAGTTCATGGACAAACCCCATAAGCAGAGAGAAAGAGAGAGAAAATGCATTTGAAACCGGGACCTCGAGAATGTCCCTCCATGAATTGTCACCTTATCATGGTGGAGGGATGTGTGTCCCAATGATCCTCGGAGCTAAGTTGTCTGGAGCTTTATGCCCCTGGCGGGGTCACCCATGGCAACCAGGCGCTAAGAGAGGGAAGATGGTTTCGGATGCAAAGTATAACGTCATTATTTTTAGTCATGGTCAAAATAATAGGGAAAACTGCGTAACAAAATATGGTTTGGCGTTTGACTTGATAGGTGAAGACAGCACACACTTTTTTATGTAGTATTCAGTTACACAAATGTACCCTTTTATCGTGTTAACTCATAGTTTTTGAGTTGCACCAACGTTGTACAACATGGGAAGTATTTAATAAATCATAACTTCTGAATAATTATCTAAAAGTGGATGTCAAACTTAAACATTTCTTGACAGTAATATGTTATATGTGACCTCACTAGTTTAAGCATGACATTCTGATTAATATCACATTTGTGGAATATGAGTTATGCAGCAAAATCCAGCCGTTTTTATCAATCTCAGGGGGCGGCCATTTTGCCACTTGCTGTCGACTGAAGATGACATCACAGTTGCTCAGACAACAGCCAATCACAGCTCACCTGTTTTCTGAAGCTGAGCAACTGTGATGTCATCTTCAGTCGACAGCAAGTGACAAAATGGTCGCCCCCTGAGATGGATGGATAAAACGGCTGGATTTTGCTGCATAACTCATATTCCACAAATGTATTTTTCATCAGAATGTCATGTTTAGACTAGTGAGGTCACATATAACCTATTATTGTCAATATTATTTTTATTTAATTTATTTTTTGGGGGGTGGGGGGTGACTTCCCCACATTGAGTTTATTGGGTGAATTAGAAATAAGATAAATAGAAAACTGGAGTGTCAGGCTTCAGAATACTTTCACTAGGATGCACTTTATCTTAAATAATAAAGTTTGTGAACGTTCAAGTGAATTGCCGTTTGGTCATATTACTGATGGGTTCACTATATCTTCTCTGTCTTACTTATCTGTGTTTTTACCTGTGTGTTTGAATGCAGTCATGCTGGCAAGCTTTATGGAAGGTCTTCTCTGCTGCCTTCCGTCAAAGTCAACCAATGTCGTGGTTCCTGTTGAGACGTCCGAACCTACCAACGGCTACGAGTTTATCGAGGTAAAACCAGGCCGGCTGCTTCGTGTTCGACATATAATCCCTGAGCGGTTGGTGGTGGAGCAACCCACGGGACAAGGTGGGTGCGTCAGCTGCAAGAGGAGGATCTCAGTCTTCTGCAATGGACAGCTGTTCATCGAGAACCTGGGTGACAGGGCGGCTACGGAGCTGAAAACCTGCCAAAATGGCGACACGGAACCAAACAGCACTGTAGAGGTTGAACTGACAGACTGCGGTAACTCTTCACCGCCCGCCGGAGTCGCTGGTACCAGGTCGGACTCGGTCACGGCAGGAAAAGTTGTAACATCTGAGATGGGAGCAGGAGGGGACCCACCCGCCAATCTGAAGGCAGAAACATCACAAAACAGACGCAGGGGGAAGCTTAAACGCACTGTGGTGATTGACTGCGAGAGGAAAATATCAGCGTGTAAAGGAACCCATCCGGATGTTGCTCTGTTCTTCATCCATGGTGTGGGAGGCTCTCTAGATATCTGGAGGAATCAGTTGGATTTTTTTTCTCGACTGGGCTATGAGGTGATTGCCCCTGACTTGGCAGGCCACGGGTCCAGCTCAGCACCTCCAATACCCGCTGCGTACACTTTCTATGCCCTGGCAGAAGACATGCGACTGATCTTCAAGAGATATGCGCGCAAGAGGAATATTCTCATTGGACATTCTTATGGGTAATGAACAGTGATATCATATCATTACACTGATTAGTAAAATGAGAATAGAATTCAATAAAAAAAAAAGAAGTAAATGCTAACATCGGTGTAGACACTCAACACGCCAGTAGGGTTCAGAAGAACTAAGAAAAATGCCAACGATAGCCCCCCCCCCCCCCCCCCCAAAAAGTATTTGGCTTTGCGCCCTGGCACCATACCAATGGGCTCTTTCTTCGTTCATGTCTCACACCTTCAAAGTTTTGTGGAAACTGTTTTCGCTACCTTATAGCAACTAACGGACTAGACACATTAGGCACTGTACTGAACAATGAGCCCTAATGATGAACAACACAACACAAAAACACAATCTAACTCTTAATATTACCAACAACAACAACAAAAAAATAATAATAAAAAATAAATAAAAATTTGACCATTTTGACCAACGAAATGGGATTATTCTCAAAAATGGAAACATTTACTCAGATGGATTCAAATATTAAAACAAAAGACAGCCAACATCCTCATCATCATTCGCTAATGCTAAATGCTATCTTGGTTGGCTGTTCAACAGCGCTGAACAACACAATGTGCTCACCATTATCGAACCTTTTTTGCTCGGTCTCGACAGCTATCGGAAGCTGGCTTTGCTGTTTACCTCATACCGGTGCCGCATTGTAACAATGGAAATATACCGCTATAAAGCTCCACTTGCATTCTCTGATTGGCGACTGGCCACTCCAGTGGTTAATAGGACTACATTTCCCATGATTCTTAGATGCGAAACCCTAACCATACTACCGTCCTGCTACCGATTAGATGCTGGCATGCTGCTGCGAATGAGAATACAAACATGAATACAGAAGTAAATAGGAATAACTTTATAACAGTTAAATTCCCTTTTAATGGGTTTATCGTGTCATGACCTGCGTAATATTGGGACAAAACAATGAGGTTGGCCAGATCTGCTAGGAGGCGGGACCCAAGACTAAAAGGTGTGAGTTGTCTGATCACCCTAGGTCAGGGGTCTGCAACATGCGGCTCTGGAGCCACATGAGGCTCTTTAGTCCCTCTCCTGTGGCTCCCTGTTGATCTCTTAAAAAAGTAGGAATTAGTATTTATTTTTTTACATATTTATTTTTATTTTTCAGATAAAATATTCTTTAAATGAATTAATGATTTAGATGGAATAATTAATAATTACATGTTTTTTTAAGTTGTCAGAAAAAGACAGATGAAAGGTAAATGAAAAAGTACCTTAAAAATGTCCAAAAAGGAAGAGTAAAAGCAGAAAATTGCCATCAATGGCCATGACATTTGCAGAGAAATTAATAAATAAAAGACAGAAAAGAAAAATGTCCAAAAACAAAAGGTAGAAAATTACCGTAAAATGTATTTGGAATTGCCAAAAACGTAAAAAAAAAATCTACTTTAAAAAAGTCAAAAAGTGTCCAAAAACAAAAGAAGAAATCTCCCAAATTACCAGAAAATATCCACAAAATTGCTAAAATTGTCATAAAATTGGTAGCAAAAACGGCAGGAAAAAATGTAAAAAAAATAAAAATAGCCATAAATTATCCGAAAGGAAGAAGAGAGGCAGAAAATTACCATTTGTTGCTAAAATTGCCAAAAATTTCAGAAATTTGACAGAAAGGCATAAAAGTCTAAAAATGTATAAAAAACAAAGTATGAAAAAATACACACAAAAAAACAGAGAGGAGAGGAAAGGTAGAAGAAATATTAGATGCTGCTGTCCTATTTTTGTGCTGTGCAGTTCTAATTAGCTCTTGGGCCCTAACACTAACACTGTTTCCTTCATCACAATCTTCAAATGTTCTGCAGCTCCAGATAGGTTTCCTTTACGTTAAAGTAATGCTGACTAAAGTTGCAGTAAAAACAACAATTCATCATTTATACTTACTGTGTGATCATCAACTATTTCTTATTACTCAAGTGGATAAAAACAACAACAACCTAAGCACCCTTATTTTGATATTCTTCTTTGCACCAGCGTGTCATTCTGTACATTCCTGGCCCACGAGTATCCGGACGAGATCCACAAGATGGTGATGATCAACGGAGGCGGCCCCACCGCGCTGGAGCCCAGCCTGTTCTCCGTCTTCAACCTGCCTTCATGTGTGCTCGACTGCCTCTCTCCACTGCTCAGATGGAGTTTTCTCAAGTAAACAAATTAAGAGACGAGACAAATTGGGGTCATGAAAATCCTAAATGTCCGTGTATTGTCATCGGTGCCCCCACAGGGCCGGGTTTGCTCATCAGGGTGCGAAAGAGAAGCGGCTGCTGAAAGAGAACAACGCCTTCAACGTTTCGTCTTTTGTGCTGCGTGCCATGATGAGCGGGCAGTATTGGCCCGAGGGGGATGAAGTCTACCACTCGGAGCTGACGGTGCCCATCCTACTCGTTCACGGAATCCACGACAAGTTCGTCCCGGTCGATGAGGACCAGCGAATGGCAGAGGTAAACGGGACAAACGGGATGCAACTTTGTTTGAATCTGACTAGTTCCCGCGATTAATTATGAAAAACTGTTACTAGTTTAAAAAATGGAATTGTTTGAGAGCACTAATTATTGATTGACATCTGTCAGATCCTCCTCATCGGCTTCCTGAAGGTCCTGGAGGAGGGCAGTCACATGGTCATGATGGAATGCCCAGAGGCCGTAAACACGCTCCTTCATGAGTTCTTCCTCTGGGAGCCCGCAACCCCTCCGCCGCCAAAGTCTAAAGCCCGTCCAGAAACTGCCAAGGCCCCAATTGACAACAGCAAAACTGCGCCAGACTCTGCCAAGGTCCGACCGGCAACTGCCTTGCAGGGCTCATTAAACCGCGCAGCCGAAGTGAAGTTTGACAGAGGGGACAAAAAATAAGCAATGATTTAACGTGATGGTGATTAACTTGAAGAATATCCCGTGTGCTCTACGTTGAGCCAAATACGTCCATGGAAAGGGCTCGGCTGAAGGCGGGGCACTGTCAACGACGTGTTGACTCAAATGAAGTATGAGGAGAAAAATGGAGCTACAGTCATGTGACAAGTGAAGACGCTAGGTGAGATGTTGTGCCTTGAAGTGATTCACGCTCATTTTTTGGGGGCGAGATTTGAAAAATACAACTGGAACATTTTCACTATGTGAACCAGATGACATTTGGGCACATTTCTAGTGGCGTTTCCATCGAGTGAAGTGGAAGTTGGTAAAAAACTTCTGTGGATGGAAAAGATGGGACTTGCCATGCTGATTGCAACGAGGCAATAAATAAATAAATAAGGTAATGCAACCGTTTACAAATGGAATGTAGTCATACGACCATACACAGCACCGTGACATGTTGCTGAGTGGTGTGTAGTCTACAGTAGATGCATTTATATGCAGTATTTTTTGTACCACATTACATACTTATTGAAAGATTTTTGTGCATATATAAAAAAATATAGATGCAGCTCTGATTAAGTGTTTTTTTTTATATGATGAGATTTTTTTTTTTTTTTTACACTGCACTTGTTTTTTGTGATTAATTTTAATATTATCCTTATCTGGGTTTTAAAATTTGGCAATCACAATGGCTTCACAATCTACTTCCTAATTTATATATATATATATATATATATATATTTTTTTAAATTATAGACAATATTGATGCATTTCAAAAACTTCATCTTAATATATATATTTTTATTACAATATTATGGCTTACAAACCATTAATTTAACTGTTTAGCTTGAAGTTTATCATCTGCTGGCTAGCTTCAGTGAATTAGAGTATCCTCTATGACACACAAGGACTGTACACACCAAACACTTTTCATAGGCATCATATTATAGCAGAGACACTTAAATCCATTTTTCCTAAAAAAAAAAAAAAAGTACTGTAACCTTTGAAGTACATTTCCAAATGAAGCAATGATTTACTGAAATCTGGACATTTATAACCCATTATAAGACGTGCACGTGCAGTAATGTTGACATGTTTGTCATCTTGCCCAAGTTTAAAAGCATTCCAAAAATAAAAGATGTGTAATCCTTAAAAACATGATGTGTTGTCCACATTGCTTGCTCACATAAGCTGAACAGATCTCCAATAAACTGACCCTGCAACTCCTCAGCCCTCGCAAGTGACAGCGTCCTCAAGTGTCTGTGAGGATGCTGGATAATTTTTCCGTTTCCTTTTGATCCTCCTGCCCGCCCTGGGCCAGCACAGGATGACTCTCTGCTGCCCCTGGCTGGCTCATCTCGGTAGTGCAGAAGACGTCTGCAGTCTCCTCTTCAGTTTGCTGGCCTGTTGTTGTGGTTTCATTGACCAACTGGACAGAATCCGCTTCTAAGGCCTGGACTGCTTTCACTTCTCCATTCTGGACAGGATAGAGTCCATCCAGTGTATCATACAAGAATTGGTACTGTTCCTGTCAAAGGCACATACAGAGTATAACCTAGGCTGCTTCCCACAATTCATTTTGGGATCACGTTCAAGTTGACCAATCACTTATCAGCAAATCCACTCATAGTTCTTACCAGACTTGCAATCATTCCTTGTCGCTCCTTGCGCAAGGTTCGGACCACGGGGAAAACGTCGACAACCTTTTCAGTCTCAGCGCTGTCGAGCAGACTCCACAGAGCACAGAAAACACCGCAACGGGACGAGCCATCACTGAGGAAAAGCAACATGTGGACACACACGCAAAACTTCAGCAATATACACAGTAGAAGTTTTTTCTTTTTTCTTTTTTTTTTTTAAATCTTCTTTATTAAGATTAAAGACAGCTTTCCGACTTACCATAATGTCTACTTGTTATTAATAAAAAAAATTAAGACTGTCTTTCTAAACTTCACTAAACATAAATTATTTTTAAATAAAGCCTATATTAAAGGCATTTTTTTAAATTAATGTTGGAATGGAAAAACGCAACATTTATAATGTCCAATAATTATAAAAAAACAAAAATAAAAAATAAATTTGGTGACCTCCTGCAGCCACACAATCTTTGTGACTTTCTTTTTAAAGGGGAAGTCAACCTTAAACATTTCTTGACAATAATATGTTATATGTGACCTCACTAGTCTAAATATGACATTCTGATCAACATTACATTTG
Organism: Vanacampus margaritifer; assembly: GCF_051991255.1. Taxonomy (NCBI): domain Eukaryota; kingdom Metazoa; phylum Chordata; class Actinopteri; order Syngnathiformes; family Syngnathidae; genus Vanacampus; species Vanacampus margaritifer. The sequence continues at coordinate 6,495,282 of NC_135444.1, forward strand.
TGGAAATATGAGTTATGCAGCAAAATCCAGTCCATTACCTGAGACCTAAGCAATTGTGATGTCATTTTCGCTTAACAGCAAGTGGAAAAATAGCCGCCTTCTGATATTGATAAAAACTGCTGGATTTTGCTGCTTAAATCATATCGCACTAACAATATTAACCAGAATATCGTATTTAGACTAGTGGGGCTGCACAAAACATATTATTGTCAAGAATTTCTTTTTTTTGGGGGGGGGGGGGGGGGGGGTTGACTTCCCCTAATGCATACTGCACTGTGATCTGTATTTGGATTAACCAAGAATCACTGGTCAGCAGCCTTGATAGCTACTGCATATTTGTGTTTTTCTGTAATGCGTTCATGTCAAAGAAACCGTCTTCTATTTGCCGGTCCTGTAATTGTCAGGTGATCAGTCCAGTGTGGTTGATTACCTGCAGTGGACCACAACTGGTGGGCCTCTTTGGGTCTTGCCCCAGTTACAATTAAGCTTGACCTCTTTAATCATGTCAGTCAGATCTTGAGCCTTCCCTGGCAGCTCTCTATTGTCCCACTTGAGGAACTGGACGTGTTTCACTACACGACTCTCTTTCCTCTGTTGATCAAAGAATTAGGAAAAAAGGAAATATTGAGTGATAGCGGACGTAAACAACCGAGGGAATGAAGGTTGCGGTACCTTGACGTGACGAATCAGGATGTGACGTTTGATAGTATTTGGAGAAGCGTCTGTTGATTTCACCTCCACTTCAATATCCCCAAAAGTCCTTTTCTCCTCATCCCAGTATGCCGACTCCTATGCACAAGAAAGCATAAACTCATTTAATAAGGCAAAATACATGTTTTAGTATAATTTGCATTTGAATACCTTTTCATCAGCACCAGCCTCCGACAACATGACAATGGTGGACGCTTTCTTTTGGTAAACCATCAACCAAAAGTCAGCAACGGTGTTGGATAGAGGAGTTTGTGCTGTGATAAAGCTGCGTTGACCCCAGTAGCCCTGAGTACAGAAGAAAACACAAAATTGGTGGCTATCAGGGGTCTTCAATTTGAAAGTTATGTACTGTAGGTCCAGTTCAGAAAATGTAGTTGCATTTAGTCCCAAATATTTTGTACACAACTGGCTGACAAATTAAAAAAATCAACAGTATATAATATTAGTCATTGTTGAGTTTCACATAAATGTAAATGGCTGTAGTAGCAAAAAAAAACAAAAAACTACAAACACAATTCCCAAAAAGTTGGGACACTATACAATTTGTGAATCAAAACTGAAGTGCCACATTTTAATATTTTATTCATAGAGAACAGGTCAAAAGTATCATCTTAAGGGAAAACTATGTTGATTTTAAATTCCATGGTGTCAACAAATCTCCAAAAAGTTGGGACAAGGCCATTTTCATCACTGTGAGGCATCCCCCCTTCTTCTTACAACAGTCTGCAAACGTCTGGGGATCGAGGAGACACATTTCTCAAGTTTAGAAATAGGAATGTTGTCTCGTTCTTGTCTAACACGCGTCTCTCTAACTGTTCAATTGTCTTAGGCTTTCTTTGTTGCACCTTCCCTTTTATGACGCGCCAACTGTGCTCTATAAGTGAAAGAAGTGGACTGCAGGCTGGCCATTTCAATATCCGGATCCTTTTCTTACGCAGCCATGATGTTGTAATTGGTGCAGCATGTGGTCTGGCATTATCGTGTTGAGAAATGCAAGATCTTCTCTGAAAGTGATGATGCCTGGATGGGAGCATATGTTGTTCTCCAATCTGAATATACCTTTGTGCATTGACGATGCCTTTCCAGATGTGGAAGCTGCCCATGCCACACACACTCATGCAACCCTATACCATCACAGACGCAGGCTTATAAACTGAGTGCTGATAACAACTTGGGTTTGTCCTTGTCCTCTTTAGCCAGTATGATACAGTATATCGTGATTCGTCTGACCACAAAACAGGTTTCCTCTTTGCCATACTCCATTTCTTCTTAGTCTGCTTTAGAAATGGCTTCTTCTTTGTACTGTCGAGTTTCTTCTGGCAACGGCGGCTGGCACGGTGGATTATGTTGACCCACAATGTTTTCTGGAAGTATTGCTGAGCCCTTTCTGTGATTTCCCTTACAGTAAGCATTCCTGTTTGCGGTGCAGTGCCGTTTAAGGGCCCGAAGATCATGGGCATCCAGTATGATTTTTCGGCCTTGACCCTTACACACAGAGATTGTTCCAGATTCTCTGAATCTTTGGATGATGTTATGCACTGTAGATGACGATTACTTCAACCTTTTTGCAATTATTCGCTGGTAAACACCTTTCTGATATTTCTCCACTATCTTTCTGCGCAACGTTAGAGGAATTGGTGATTCTCTACCCATCTTCGCTTCTGAGAGACACTGCCACTCCGAGAAGCTCTTTTTATACTCCAATCAAGTTGCCAATAGACCTCATTAGTGGTAACTGGTCTTGCAGCTGTTTTTTGTGCAATTGACTTTTCCAGCCTCTTATTGCTACATGTCCTTTGCCATTTGTTGGCACCATGAAATTTACAATAAACATATTTTTTCCTTAAAATGATACATTTTCTCAGTTTAAACTTTTCATCTATGTTATATTTTGAACAAAATATTAAAATTTGGCATTTCTACATAATTGCATTCAGTTTTTCTTCACAATTTGTATTGTGTCCCAACTTTTTGGGAATTGGGTTTGTACTTCAGGATTAGAAATCCTCCCAGAAGTTGGTCATGTGAAGATGTCTGAGTTTGAACCAGTTTGCCTTATGGTTTACAATATACAACAGAAAATAAATTTTAATTCATTCACAAATCACACTTAATACACCAGAAATTGTAATGCAACTTTTAAAAGCAACAAAAAAACAATAAATAAAAATACGCACATGAATGTTGGAGGCATTGATGTATTTAGTGGTCTCCTCATCCTCTTCACTATCAAATGACTCTTCCTCATGATCTTCATCACGGCTGCTCTCCTGACTCCCCCCTTCATCCAGCCTCAGCAACACTCGGTTGTAATCATCTGAAGGTGGCAAGTTCAACAAGTTGACAAGACATGATTTGAGACCTTTTCTGACAATTCACATGTCAACTAGACGGACAAAGGCATTGAGACACTAATTTGAATGTGTGAATGAAATGTATGTAAATAGGTGCCAGGTTGTTTAGCAGAAAAAGTGATTCTGAAGAATATTCCAAATTTGAGGAACTGTGTGGGTAAGAGCTGTAGTAGAAAAGAGATTGTGAGTCAGCAGACTCTCTTGGGTACAACATCAGCGACCCTCTGACAAACACACTCCAACATCTGGTAAAGGTGCCCCAATGTCTTTGTCCATAATATGTGTAAAGTCATATTTACACGGGATGACAGCTGAAGAGCGATTCTTCTTTTTGTTTTCTTCTGTGATCCCAGTGTTGAATGTCTTCCATTTGTTGTAGGTGGGAAGTCTCTGAATGACAGAACAATACAATTGCACATTTGTTTGGGGAAATGTGGCATGGATTAGTTGTATAATGTTTAATAATAGCTAATGGATTTAAATGTTAACGTCGGGATTGAGATGAACTAAAATCCATACGTCAAACTCATCCTCCAGAAAAGTTGGCTCGTTGTCAGAGTTGCTCTCTTTCAGCATGCTCAGCGCATTATGGAGCGCTGACAGTGAGATTTCTGTTTCTCCAAACTGGTTGTGTTCCAACAGAGCCTGGTGAATCAAGATGTACTGGGCCTGTGAAAAGACACCAACGCCACATTTGCTTGAACAAACAAAGTGAGCTTTGATATCAAACTTTTTGAAAGGATAGAATGAAAAAACTTTTTATGTATTTAAATAGGTTTCTGTACTCAATTGTTAGCATGTTAGCAATGTATTCATTCTCATTTGAAACAGAACTAGGGTGTTGGCCGGGACAGTCCCGTTTTTTTTCGGGTCCTGCTCATGTTTTGTCACGATATTACGTAGGTCCTGTCCTGGCATGGCACTTTTTGCGTTGTTAGCATTGTTAGCATTCCAATGGTTATCATGTTAGCATTTTATCCGGTGTCATTACTTCATTGGTAGTACCCACTGATCTGAATATTTCGCAAGCCGTTGAAGCGACAGGGCGGCCATCTTGCTCCTCCCATCTCGGGAGCAGACTACTGTATAAACTATACAATATATACGTACAGATTAGACATACAAAGCTCCTAGGCAGTTAGTATAGGGCTGGGGGCAGGGTGCGGGGTTTGTGGCAGGGTGGTCACTATTTTTTTAACAAGTAAAAAATAATAATAATAATAACAACAACAAGTGGATGGTATGTGATGCTTTGAATACCCCCTTTTTCTTTTATCACTCAGTTCCTTAGACCCCAATATTAGATTTGGCAGAGGCATCTTTTGTTGAATTACAGTTATAATTCTTTAATAAAAATATACAAGTTTCCTCCTGTAAACATCATTAAGCATATAATTTATACATGTATTTAAGGCAAGTTGTAAAATGTCTGAAATCCTCTTGTTTATGTTTAACAAATTTAAAACATCATAAATCATGCTGTTTCTACTAAGTAGTGTGTCAAATGTTCTCCAATTTTGATACTGTAAATGTTTAGGATTGCATGCCGAGAAATGTTTCTTGGGAGGAGTAATATGGCGGCCTTGCGGCTTCAAAAGTTTTGGCCTATCGGCTATCTAGTCATATATTAAGATCAGTGGTAGTACTGGTACTCAGTTTATTGATTCTTATATGCTTATCTACAACCATTAAAAAAAAAAGCTAACTTAAAAAAAATATATATATATAAGTAGCACTATACCAACTGTCTATTCGGGGACAAGATCCACGGTGGTTGTTAGTATCCTACTTTGTAGATGTTAGCATACTAGCTAGTAGCTGTTAACATTCAAATTAGGTTAGAAGTTTTTTTCTGTAAGGGGTTAGTGTTTAATTGGTTTTACAGGGCAAGACAGCCCGACTCCCAGAAAACCTGGCACAAATGATTAATTACAGGTTAGCAAGTAGCAGCCTTTTTTAAAATATCGACTGTATTTTTCTCAGTGCTTGTTCTCTGTATATTACATATTTCTGTATATGAAATATTTATCTATAAGTGTGGGATTGGAGTCAAATCTATGTTTGTGTTGTGTGTAGTTTACCTCCACTTGAACCATGAGACATCTGTGTTTGCGGAGTTTGAAAACGTATCCATAGATGTCCACTTTGCCCTCGGCCTCCAGGCACTCCATCATGGCGTCAATGCCGATGTAGGTGCCCGTCCTGCCCACTCCAGCGCTACACAAGGAGAAAATGTTTGAATATTTGTCAAGCAAAATCACTTAAGATGAGTTCAACTCGGAAGAAGTGGCTGCGACAGAAACTTGACTTGATTAAATAATGAAAATAAGAAATGTTTCACCCACCTGTACTTAAAATGTTTAAAATTATATTTAAAAAAACAATTGTGCTGTTAAAGTTAAAGCGTTAATTGATTAATTAATCACAAAAGATATCGCATTAATCATGAATTAACTCAGATTAATCGCACTATTAATTTTGACCATAGTTTAGCCTTTAGCGTGACAGCGGATGGCTACGTTTAAGGTAGAACAGGTTGTGTTTGAGCAATAAAAATAATTTCATGCATTAAAGTAAAGCATTTAATGAATGTTTGCGTATCACAATTAGAATATTTGTTCATGTCAAAATATCGGGGTCATTTTTTTTCCATTTTAAATTATGCAAGTAATTAACTGATTAGAAAAAGAGGAGGATGAGCGCGTGTAGTGGATCAAAAAATGTTGAAGACGTCCTCATGACATTTAATGTAAAAAAGAATTAACACATAACCGGTGCTCTTCAAATTTGACGGGAAAAGAATGTTGGCGATTAATCATGATTAATCAGAATTCTAAGATGTAGTTAATCTGATTAAAACATTTAATCGTTTGACAGCTCTAAAAAAATTCAAGTCGGATTTGTGTCATTTGGAATTGGAACATCATTTTCAGGAAAAGTTGCACACAATTCTGAAAGTCCGTTATTATATTTGAGGTCATACAATACTTTTGTAAATCTCAATGAGCATTTAATCAATTTAGTGCTCATATGTTTGCTTTTCCGATGGCTTTTATGTGATATGTACCATTTGTGTGATTTTACCCATCAGAATCAAACTTAAACCAACAAAACAAACAAAATCAAACAACATATAAAAGCTCTGCTCAGTGCAGTATGAACTATAACATTAATTAAAAATCAATTACATAATTCACACATTTATACTATCAAGCCAATACTGACCTAATTAACATTAGGAGGGAAAAAAACATGTAAAACAATATAATCGTATTTTACTGCTTGCTTTTCAACACACCACCATCACAGCGGTTGCTGTGTATAATAATAATAATAATTCCTACAAAAATAATAGGGCGACCCGAATTACAACAGCAGCAAGAATTAAACGTTCTTGCCAGCTGCAGTAGCACTGCAAAGTGTCAGCCGTGGAGGAAGCACTTAGAGAAAAACTTTTCATATTAAAGCGGCCAAACCGGTAAACTACATTAACTGTTGATTAATTTTATCAACAATTTCTAAATAGGCTTAACAATTACAGTAAAAGCATTGAGATAATTCACTATTGATCATTTGATAATAACCCACAAGAAGAATTTGTAAGGGCTTAGGAATCTAGCTTAGGAAATGGGAGAATTTTCTTCAATTCACACTTTTCAGCTGATGATAAACATTAATATCTGAAAAACTGCAGCACACAGATGTGGCGTGACTGGGACGCCAGTCTTAACAAATGTGTGAGCGCATGAACGTTATAAACAGCACATGCGTGCAGCATTAGCTTCAAAGAGCAAGGAACTAGAACTAGGTGTGAAAACAAGGAAACCACTGCAGAAAAAAAAGGCTGTTGAGTTAGTCAGCACACGCTTAAAAGCAGACGACTATACTGATAAAGGTCAAGTAAAATGTAAGCGTTGCTTTATGCAGACAAAGGCTTCGTCTCTCTCAATTGTGTATTGGACTCTATTTCAGTGAGCATTATTGTCATTCATTTTGCTGGCATAAGAGCCTTTAACACCATTCTTAGTGGCTGTTATTATTATCTAATAAATAAATGGCACGTTTGAAAGAACTAATCAGTGCTCCTGTACAATAATGTGCTCAAGCCTTAATAGGCCACTTATTGAAATACTGAAAAATATTGGCATACATGGCAAGATTTTTATTTGTAATTGGGATGGGTGAGGTATTGGTATTGGGCTGATACTTGGCCTTACATCAAGGTATCGGTACTCATGATGATGGCCGATACCAGAATCAGGAAGTAGAAATTAGAAGAATAGAAAATTATTGCTATCAATTTCATGCAATTTTAAGGGGGAGGGGGATTATATTTGGATGTAATAGTTTTTCATTTTATTTTATTATTTGTCTTTTATTTTTTAAATGTATCAAAAGGACGAGTGGTATCGGTAGAGTTGAGTACTCTTACTGGTATTGATCTAAAAGAGTGTATCAGACATCCCTATTTATAATTATTATCAATACATTTATAATACAATAAATGCAATACCAGTAACATTTTAATTCTAATATATAATTGTGCATTTGAATCATTAACTTTTTTATTTTATTTTATTTATTTTTACATGTTTGAGTGAGGCACTGGGATACGCATTTGTTAGTTATTGTACCTAAAATGATTGGGCCAATACTCAACCTTATTTCAAGTGATCAGAAATCGTGACGAGAAAATTGCCATTAATATTATGCAATTTTGAGGAAAAATTCTATATTGGGATATATAGGTATTTCTTTAAAATGATCTCCCATTGTTTTTTTAAGTGAAATTTTATGTATCACAAGCACTAATGATATTGATGTTTGCAATCGGTATCAGAGCCTACTCAAGAGTTGAGTACTCGTACCGGTATGAGTCTGAAAATAAAAGTGGTATCAAACAACCCTAATAAAGGGCTAATGGATCATTTGTGCATTAATAGAAGATTTGTAAGGAGACATTAATGTAAAATGTGGATAAAACATTGTTGCATTTAGTTGCATTATTAATAAAGCTGAACTATGTCAACCTGATTAAAGATCTCCATAGAATTTCACTCACCTGCAGTGGACGACGATGGGCCCGCTGAAAACATTTTTAAAGGAGTTAACGCGGCGTCTGAGCTTCAGGAGGAGGTGCGGCTCCTCGGGGACGCCGTGGTCGGGCCAGCTGACAAACTGGATATGGGTCACCTCTCGCTCAGAATTTTCTCTTCTCTGGACGCACGAAACGACACACAGGACACAACACGTTGGCGACTCACTGCAGCAACGATCCACTCCAATTTTCACAGCAGACTTACATTAGTCAGGTTAATATGGCGGATGACATAATCAGGGTAGTGATCCTCCGAAGTGAGTTTGACAACAAACTCTTCAAACATCTCCGTCTCTCGGTCTAAAGAAGGCCAGTACTGCACACACTTGTTCTGCAACACAACGTGAAAACTTGGAAACACAGTTTCATAATCACTTGCTATCAGTGGCGGGCCTTCAGTGGGGACTTGCTATCACTTTTAGGGCTGGACGATTATGGGAAAAATAATAATCACGATTATTTCGATAGAGATTTAAATCACGATTGATAAAACAATTATTCATTGCTTTTAAAATATAATACTTTTTTCAACTACTAAAACTCAACTACGGTACTCAAAACTATGATCATAGCTTTATGCCTATTCATCCCTTTACGTTAAACACTTGAACACTATTCTTTTGTCAAGTATAACATAACCTTATGAATATATGAAATTCAAGACTTGCATTTTCATTCTCCATTTTCAAACTTAAACATTACATAACCGTCTTTATCATTTTATCTTATGTTATTTTCACAAGTCTGGGGACTAGTTGGCTAACCTGGAACCTCAGAGATTGTATTTTGTGCTATGTGGAAATGTACCCCCCCCTTTTTTTTTTTTTTTTTGAGGAAAAGAAACTTATGTGAATTTTTTAACTTAAAAAAAGAAAGAATCAAAAAGTAAAATGAAAATGCTGTATACTAAAACAGTAATTGCAAAACAAATACTGGGTGTTCCTGCCTCTTAGGGGGCAGTGTGGTGTCGTGTTTCTATGGTGTACACGCTTACAATGATAACAGAAGAAAGTTGAATTCTATTAAAATAACTAGTTTAAAAAAATAAATGTTTTTTTTACAAATTGAGAAGAATGTGTGCCTTTGAGTAGTGCTATCTTACCTGTGGGTATGTGTACCCACAGCATTTGTGTGTGAATATTCGTCATTTGAAGGACTATTACTCCCGAAGTTGATGCTAACTTTCCACCGTGGTTCTTTCCTGTTTCATGCATTAGCATTAGCGCTAGGCTCGCGATGTGTTAAAAACGAAGCATGTTTTGTATTTAAATGCACACTGTATATAATTCTCCTTATTGTGTGTTTGGTTTTACAGCTAACTCCAACTGGATTGTCTTTAAACAGCTTAAAGGACGCTTAGGGACGGCAGAATCACACCGATTTGCTCCGGGCTAGCTATAAGCTACATGGTGCATTCAGGGTCCTTTCACAATGTAGGGAACTTGTAAAAGCAGCGTTCTGCACATTAATAGTTTTTCTTTCATCATTATGTTTTGATGATCGAGAGAAATCAAATTTGCGATAACATTTTGTGTAATCACCTTACAATAATATAAATGGATTAGGCTTGACTTTTAAAGTTGGAGTCTATTCTTACCTTATTTCCCTCTTCACAGCGCGTCACCATGACAATGACAGAAGACCGCTGCTCCCAGATCATCCTCCAGAAGTCACACACAGTTTCCTCCTTGGGGCCTGGAACACACACATGTTCACAAGCACACACAATACATGCAATAAAATAAGGCAAATGCAAAAGAGAGACCATTGTAGTACCTTGAGCTGCAATGTACTTCTTGGATTCCTTGTAGCCCTGCACAGGAGCAAACATTCAATAGGTTGAGCTTAAACTATTTTTTATTTTTTACAAAAATGTGCTACATAGTTTTTAGTGTGTGTACAAAATGTGTACATCAATGAAGCTGGCGTTGATGTAGTCGCATCCTGCCTCGCCGTTGCCTGTGCTCAGATGGACTCGGTTGTAATCGTCTGTTCAAGAGAGCAAAAGTTTGATCAAAAAGTGTTGTATGTTTGTTTTCTGCATCAGAGCAACCAACTACATACATGGTAGGATGTCCACATAACGGTTCTTGGGGACGTTGCAGTTTTTCTTGGCCTCTTTTACAGTGTAACGGGTCAAAATTTTGGGAATGCTCTGAAAATTAAAAAAAAATATATAGCATAAATGCAGCAAAGGATACCCTGAAAAGATGAAAGCAAACAACCTGAAACTCAGCCAGAAAAAGGCGCCCTTCATCAGCGAGTTTCCTCTTGTACGCTTCCAGCAAGATGTTGGCTTCGATTGGCTCCACAGAAGCTGCACAGGAGCAAACCGTTGTGCAAATGAGAAACACTTCAAAATGGGAAGTCGCTACTTTCTTATTGATATTTAGTGTACAATGAGTCTGCATTCATTTAGTAAAAGAAGTACTATTGTAGGTGTTTAAGGAATCTACCTTTTAAGCTGTAATAAAAGTTTTACTTCTTAAATGTAACTGCTGGAGTAAATACACTTTTTTTTATTAATATTGTAATTTACTGAGATGCACTTTTGAAATGATATTACTCCATCGGCTTTTGTGAAATGATTACAAGAGACTTGAAGTATGTTTGATGTTTAGGCAAAATAAGACAATATATATTGTCCATTGAATTAATTTATATGTAAACTTATATTGTATTCTGTAGACTCACTTGCATTGGGGATTAGTAGCAGGTTTTCACTCATGACGCTGTAAACAAACACAAAGACACAAACATAAAGCCGTCCATGTAAATGTTGTGTATTGCAAATTAAAGAATCAAAGGCATGATGAGAATATAATAATGCCATCAAATGCGCTTACCGGAATCTTTGTCGTTTCACGACGTAGATCCTGTAGATGACCACAAGCAGTGCCACGGATGTGAAAATGATGAGGAAGACAAGGAACCCTGTAAGGGCTTTGTCATTGTCTGCCAAACAAAAGACAGGACAGCATTTCAGATATAGGGAGATATGCAAAATATCAAAATTATTATTATTATTTTTAACTTAACACCTACAATACGTTGTTACATTTTCTCCCCAGATTGTGCTGTTGAAGTCCCGGTTGGATGCAAATATCTGTAACAGCAAAAAATAATGTTCACAGCAGGTATGTCACTAACCAAAGTTAGAGGGAGGAAAAAACACATTTAAAAAAAATTGGGTGTACACACCTCCACTCGGTAGGTCGTAGAGTAGCTCAAACCTTGGAAAGTGAACGTACATTCGGTTTTATTTATTCTTTGCACAACTCTATCACCCTGATGAAGTATTGCATTGAATTTCTTCTTAGGTCCATTAAACCGATTGGAATGTTCACAGCGCACTTCAATGATATTGTTGTCTACAACGTTTGGATGCAGACCGGAAATGGCATCTGGTACTGTAGAGAGGGGGGCAGGGGGGGGGAGAGAGGGGGCATTCATACTGTATTATTATTTATCATTTATGACATTTTGAAAAAAGTTAAGGCGGACAGTGAAAATGAATAATTGCTGTACAGCAAAAAGCAATTAATAATTACCTCCAATGGCAGTTTTGAAGTTCCGATTAATTGCTTGTCCAACATTCTGATTCCTGTACATGGGTTGGATTTTGCACGTATAATTTGTATATGGATCCAAGCCACTGACAATACAACCAAAATGCGTCTCAATTGGTTTACTTTCATTTCTTTTGCTCGCCATATCTGACAAAAAATAAATACATACAAATGAAATATCAGATTTAATCTCAAGAGGACAGCAACGTGAACATCATCACTAATTAAATTTAGAAATAAAGTCATACAGTAGGAGGACATGTTGTCGATGCGTCTTACTAGTAAGACAAAAAGAAACATCGTGTTCCCTACTCTTTGTAATATGACGTTATTAGTCACCACAGTTGATATTTATCTTCAGTGGGCTATGGTAGGCAACAATGACACAGTCACGATGACTCGCGAATGATTCATGAGTTTGTATTCATCACAAAGTGATCTCCAAGGTTCTCTCCTAAACACCAGAGTGCATCGTGCTTACTTACCAGCTTTATTTTGTGTTTGAGGCACACACACGCATTGATATGACAGCTGATTGAGTCCAGATATGACGTCTGTACAATTCTTACTTGCTGCCGTCCACGTCAGTTCAACAGACGTATTAGTACTGCTGTCCGGTGCGGATATGTGGATTTCAAGATCTGTAGATGAACAGGAGCCATCTTAAACACTGATCAGGATACATTATGTGCATATAATATCTTAAAGTTGTCTCCAGTGGCTCATTTCAACATACCGCAGTCAATCCTGACAGGAATTTTTGGCAAGGTCGCTATGGTCACATTATACTGCCGGATCTGACCAGTACAGAGGTAATTTGTGTAGGGTTCCAAATCAGACACATTCTTGGGTATTTCACCGTCTAAGGAGACACACAAGTCATCAAACATCTCACAGAAAACATTTAAACATTAGGGGGGTCAAAATGAGTGTGTTCATTTTGAGTTAATTTAAAGTTCCTTTTTTTTACGCGCCATTAATGACCGCCCCTTACTTGGAAAGCCTGTACTGGGGGAATTCCAGTCGCAACGCAGCAGACACGGCCACTTCAAAATTTTGTAGTTATAAATTTAATAATAATGCATATATTTGTGGAGACTGGGGTCAAGTTGTATTTTACAATTTTAAAAAATGTGCACAATTTCACAAGTTACTTCATATTACAGATTAGATAGCACTTGATGTGAAAAGAAAAATGCACTGAGCTGTCAATGTCTTACAAATGCAATTATGCCATCTAGTGGCAGAAATATTACCGCAACACAAATCAATATCACACTCATTTTTTACAGTACAGTACATCTTTTTAATTTTAACTAAATTTTATGGATTATTATGACATTGCTGTATCAATGACTAAAAGATGCCACCATATTTCTATTAGTTTAATGTCCCAGAAGTTACGTTTCCATAGACAGTTCTAAACCTTAAATGCATCTTTTCTGTTTGCCACACACATGCGAGCAGAGAAATACACTTGCCAAAAAAAAGTATAAATTGGTTAAAACCAGTACATTAGGTGTGTTTCTTTTTTATGTTGGATAAACTATGCACAAATAATGAAGAAGGATTTAGTTGTCAGACTAGTTGAGCTGTTATAACAATAACTACTGTACAGTTTCTATGACAAAGTTACTGAAACAGTAATTACAAAAAAAGCAGTTAAGCCTTGACTTGAAATTTGAATGAATGAAAATGCTATTAATCTGTTCCAGTTCCACACAAAAACACCAATATTTTTTTTTTGTATTGCCTTGTTTTGATAATTAAAATATTAGTTTACAGTAGTGTACATTATAAATACATTGAATACATAATTTCTGAATTTTAACAGTTTGGCCATTATTTATTTATTTATTTATTATGCTTCCATTGTGTTCCCTCAGGTGTGCACCCCTTGGCCATCAGGGGGCAGTATAACAAAGATGTCCATAACAGACAAAGAAGAGTTTCACCACTAAGTAACTGAGTAAGCTGCAATAACATTAACTGTATGTCTGCCTGTCAGTATTGCAACATTGTCTGTCTACACTTGTTGCTGCACAGTTTGTGTAAAAAAAAAAGAAGAAGTAATATTATTGATGGCTTGTTTTGTTCGCCCATTTACAGCGTTTTGCGTATTGTGTTAGCATTAAGCAAGCTGAAATTCATATCTTATGTGGTAAGTAATTTAGACTTGGATAAATGAGAATATCCACAAGCATACACTGCCAATGTTTTAGGTTATCCTTGTAGTTCATCCACTTACCTAGACAGGAGTAAACAACGGAAAGATCGGTGCATTTGGGAGGTAATTTTGCCGTGATGTTTGCAGGAAGTTTATAGGCAACATGCTGCGGTATTACATTTAAAAATCCAGAAAGGAAATCTGTAAAAGAAAATTAAAACCATACATGAATAAAAGATGTTGTAACATATTTTTAAAAAAGACAACACAGTAAAACATACCTGTACTGATGAACTTTGTTAGGTTGAAGGAAGACGCTTGTCTTGCACAAGTGTAGGTTATTGTGAAATCAGAGCAAATGTCACTGTAGGCCGGTCTGATGCACAATTTATCGTCTTCATTGTCACATTGCTCCAACTGATCATTATTTGGTAGTAACAGTGACGTGCTGACATCCCATTTGGTAGCGAGCGAAAGACAAGCGGTGGAGCAATTGCCAAAAGCGATGTCATCTTGTCCTGAAGTTGACATTGACAAAAATACAGGAAGTGTGTGAAGTTAAGTTGAAGATTGTCTGTGAAAGATTATGAGTCAGATTTACTCACTCATGTCTTCTGTAAAGTTCACTTCTTGGGTACCCTTGCAAGTTGTAAAGTTGCCTTCACTAACTTGGTGCTTATATCCAGTGCATGGCTTGAGGTTTAGGATGTCGACCGTTGTCTCATTATAGCGTCTTCCCACTGGCACGCCACCTTCAGTCAAAATGATTGTGTACGTGCCAGTGCCAGTGGAGGAGCTATTGATGTTGAACCTGAAGCCAAACTTGATGGGTGTAACAGTGTAAGAGCCTGCGTAAAAACATATGCAAGAATGTTAAATGTGTATGAATGAGATGGCTAGCATAATTAAGAATAAAAACAACATCTAAATTAATTAGTAATTTGGTACTCACACTGAATGGATGTAGAGGCTGGTGGACAATTATTCATGTTGATTGGAAAAAATAAGGAAAATATTAGAAGTGTAAACGTTTATTTTAAAAAAAAAAGTGCCAATGATTGGGCTGCAGGCCACTGCTGTAACTGAATCATTTTCAATTTATTGGGGGAAAAAAATAAGAGTTTAATATATAAAGAAAATAATAATTACTGGCAGCTGTAGCATGCAATTGACACACTTTGCACCTGTAACTGACATAATTATGTAGTTGAACCAGAAGTCCACAAAAGGGAGCACAGTTTCAAAAATAACAACAATAATAACAATTGTGAAATAATTTTTTTGCCAATTATTTATCCCATTTCCAAACATCTTCTGCTAAAAACCCAAATTAGAAATTAAGTTCCCCCCAGGACTCAAATTTACTAAAATACACCATTCACTGTACATGAATTGATGCTCAAAACACAGAATACTTGAATTATTCAAATTACTAGTGCTTGCAGCATTTTCCTCATTCTTAATTATAATTCAATCGCATAAAAGTCTCACCATTTGTAGAAGTCACTTCATTGGAGACCCGGGGAATGTATGTGGGGGAGACGGTTGTGCTGCTGTTTGAAATGTTTGCATTTGAAGCCTCCTTTGTGGTATTAACTGGAGAAGAGAGAACACAAAGTTGTCATATAGGTTTCAATGGACAAGACATGACATGACTGGACTGGCTGAGCAAATTGAGGAGATATACTGTAGTTGAGTTGGACGTTTTTAATTTCATGTGGGTCTTGTAATGATGTCTTTAAAGTGTTCTTGGGTCAAGTTCAAATCCATTCTTTTCTGTAATCGGCAGCACATCAGAGCATTTGGGGAGCACATTTGCCTCACTGTCAAAGTTCTGGGTTCGAATCTGGGTTCACTCCTTTCAGTGTAACGATTGCATGATCTCCCCAAGTTTGTGTGGCCCCGCCCACATTGTAAAAACACACTTCTTAAATCAAGTGAAGACTGTAAAATGTCCATAGGTGTAAATCGGAATGGAAATGGTTGCTTAGTCAAAGGAGTAACCTGCCTGCAGCACAGCCCTGAACTTAATGAGGCAAGGCAATATACAAGATGGATGGAGCTGTTGAAAATTAGCAGTTTTTTAAATTCACATGAAAGATTAATGTGCTCAAAATCAAACAACAAAAAACACTGCTATCTGTCTATCGCCCATTTTCTACCAATTTTTTAAAATATTATTTATATGGTAAAATTAATTCACTATGGAGGACTGCCAAAATTAAAAATAAATAAATGACTAAAATTGAATGTAAAATAGAATTAAAAAATTAAATCCCCAAAAATAAATGGAAATGGAAATAAAAACAAAACAACATATATATCCTTAAATAAATAAAAAAAATTGCAAAAATAAGTACAAAAATAAAAAACGAGATTAAAAATAAATAAATAAATATAAAAATAACTGTGATAATAAATACAAAAATAAATATATAAATAGTATCAAATATCAATGAATAAATAAAAAATACTCTGCTCTCACATTTATTTATTTCATGCTGCAGACACTCTGCCAGGATAAATTGTTATTCAAATGAGGAGGCGGTCCTAAGCATGCCTTGGGTTGGACTCCACCGTTGCAAACTGCCTTTCCACAAATTTGCGACTTGAGTTGCTCGACAACAAGTTTAGGTGTGATTAGGCAAGATAGTCGTCCATTACTGCATTTTTATTTATTGATTGATATTTAATTTCTATTTATATATTTATTTTTGTATTCATTTCGATATTTATTTTCAACATTTTTAAATTTTTGTGTTTATTTTTACTTTTATTTATTTGTTTATGGATATATATTTAGTTATTTTTATTTCCATTCATATGTATTTTTTTAATTTAATTTTTAAATTATGTTTTTTATATCTGTTTTTATTTTCACTTTTAGTCATTCATTCATTTATTTAGTCATTTATTTATTTAGAATTTTGGCAGTTTTGGTCCTCAATATTTCACAAAATAAAACCTAAATTAAACTGCATCCTGGAATGGATCATGTTGGAAATCTGAGGATCCATTATACATAGAAATTAATGACGATTTACTAAAATAAACATCACCCAATAACTCTTTGCCAATTTAAACTATTGTGTTATGTGCGATGATGAATTGTCACTCACCTTCATTGCTTTGACCTGCAATTAAAAACAGAGAAGAAAAGGACTTATTATCTAAAAAGGACAAATTATTTACAGGTGACTACATATACAAGACATTAGTTACACTTGTATAGTAATGTATGAATTTCAACATAGCTATATTTGAAACAAAAAATGTCAGCTGTTTTATTTTGAACATGTAAAAATATTTATTTAAATGAATGTGTCATTGTGTCTAATGCTGTGCTCAGTTACTGTTTATCAACCACAACTAACAACAAGCCAAAGTGAATAAGTTAGAGCAGAAGAAGACAATCTCCATTTTAGAAAGCAACCCATCATTTCCTGCCTTGCAATGACACCAGTTGCTACTCCCACATTTAGTTTCACTTTAGAATGAACACCAGCATTATTAGGTGACAAATAAGAAACACAAATGTAAAAAAAGAAAGAAGAAGAAATAACAAGAATTACTATAACCAGTATGTGGTGTAAAATAAAACAATTACAAGTTTTAGTTTAACTGAACTGAAATCTTTTTCTTCTCTAAATTGTCAAACGTTTTTGACAATGAAGTTGAAATAAAGTCATTCACCATGGCTGACCTTAAGAGGGTAATAAATAATACGTTGTACGGCTAATATATGAGTTGCGTTTGGAGTGCACATCCGAATGACAAAAAATGTGTTTAGGCGAACACTGAGAGTGATAGTCAGGATGTGGTTTAGTGCAGCCTGTTTCTCGGGGTTGATGCATGCGTCTTGCACTGACATTTCACCACACACACACACACATCGTGTAAGTGGGTGGTGTCAATGGAAGTTTTGAGAGATTCAATTGAATGATGCGTCGAGAGAAAATAAGATGCTTTCAAGCCAAATGTGATGTATGCACCCCTTACTTAACTTGAGTGAGTGTCTATATAGTACAACATCCCAAAATGCTTTAGATGTGCAGCAGGCCTCACATTTTCGGACCAAACTTCTTCATTTTATGCTTCCCCTTTTTTTTGACTTTATTCTCAAGTCGTCTGCTTGGCCTGCGTTGCTCTGCTCAGCTCAGCCAGGAAATGAAGACAAGTCAGAAGGCAACACGGAAGTGGTCAACGTTGTACTTTGTACGTACAGTACTTGAGGAGTCAAATCATTTTTGTTGTTGAAATAATTGGTTTATACTACAATAACATTGAATTCACAAACATTGTACTTTCTTCAAATTGAAAGCGAGGGCTGGCGTTCAAATGTTTCATTTTAAATCTACAATTACCCGAATAGCGAATTTAAAGGAGAAGCCATCCCAAAGATTTTCTTTACAATAATATGATCTATACACCCCCACTATAGTCTAAACTCGGTATTCTGATGAATATTTGTGGAATATAAATTAAGCCGCAAAATTCATTCATCATTTTATCCTTCTTAGGGGGGCGGCCATTTTGCTACTTGTTGTCGACTGAAAATGACATCACAGTTAGTCAGGGCTCAGGTAACGACCAATCAGGGCTCACCTGCTTTATGACACTGAGCCTTGATTGGTTGTTAACTGAGTCCACTCCTCAGTAATTATGATGTGATTTTTAGTCAACAGCAAGTAGCAAAATGGCCGCCCCCTGAATTGGATAAAAACGGGTGGATTTTGCTGTTTAATTCGTATTCCACAGACATGATCTTAATCAGAATACCGTGTTTAGACTACCAGGGGCGCACAGATCATATTATTGACTTCTCCTTTAAGAAGTAGTGAATTAACATCATACTTTTGTTTATGGTTATTAAAAAACACCAACAATGATGTGGTACAGCTACAATCAGCCCATCCATTTCTTATCTGAACCGCTCATTCTAATAAATGTAATAAATCACCTCAACGTATTATTACGTATTCACAATTGCCCTTGCATTTGATTGTTATTTACTGTATATATTTTTTAACAAGAAATTGAGTTTAAATTTAGAAGTCATAGAAAATACTGGAAATACGATTCAAATGATTCTAAATTCGTACAAAAATCCATAATTGAGACTCTAGCATAAGAGATTCAGACACTTTTGTAAGACTTTAGCTCAGTGATCATCCAAC
The DNA here is from genome assembly GCF_051991255.1 of Vanacampus margaritifer. Taxonomy (NCBI): domain Eukaryota; kingdom Metazoa; phylum Chordata; class Actinopteri; order Syngnathiformes; family Syngnathidae; genus Vanacampus; species Vanacampus margaritifer. Next base: position 6,514,358 of record NC_135444.1, read on the forward strand.
TGCATTTTATTTTTTTGTATTGGTTATTGTATTAAAGAGGAAGGCAAGACAAGTCTGTGTCCCAGCTACTCAGTACAAGACGGCAACAAGTCTACAGAATAATAAAAGCCTCTGTGTTCAATACAACAGTGGTGTCCAAACTACGGCCCGGGGGTCATTTGCAGCCCGCCATCCGTTTTTCAGTGGCCTGTAGCATATACAAAAAATAGCACGGGTGTGGGTGTTAAACAGTTGGAGGTCGCAACACCTGAAAACTACGACGACGACTACTAATAAAGACGACTTATTGAGCTTTTCTAGATATGCAAAGGAGCTATGTATATAGCTAAAGTAGTCAAAAAATCTTTATAATTTTTCATGAATAAAGCTCTTTCAGTTTCAGAATCCAAAATGTTTTCCTCCACTTTCTGCTGTCTGTGTCAAAGTCTGATTTGTGAATCTATCACTTAATGAATCATTAAGATGCTCAAGTAAATATCGCTTTCAAAATTGTCATTTTATATAGATTGGGAAGTTTTGCTCAGTGCCTGGTGGGAAACAGAGCTGCGGGCTACCACAAAACCATGAAAAATTAATTTGCGTCATCACCTTTAACAGAAAATTAAAAATAACTTTTTAAAATAACTCAAACTTAAATATTTCTTGACTATAATACGTCATATGTGACCTCACTAGTCTAGACATGACATTCTGATTAATATTACATTTGTGGAATATGAGTTATGCAGCAAAATCCAGTTGTTTTTATCCATCTCATGGGGGGCGGCCATTTTGACACTTGCTGTCGACTGAAGATGAAGCTCACCTGTTTTCTGAAGCCGAGCTGTGATTGGTTGTTACCTGACACCTGAGCAACTGTGATGTCATTTTCACTCGACAGCAAGTGGCAAAATGGCCGCCTTCTGATATGATTAGCTGCTTAACTCATATTCTACTAACGCAATATTAACC